>NC_056749.1:383370744-383415744 GCF_019279795.1 Protopterus annectens
TCAAAGATCAATAGCCAAGTAAGTATCTATGAACCTATATAACAGCTTAAGTATGCATAGTGTAGTTTGTCATTTACTGAGACATCTAGTATTTTTGTGTGCAACCCATTTTCAACTGGAATTTTTGGGATGTTGTTTGTAATTGAGTATGGATAGAATTAGGAGAAAAACAAGTAATTTAAATGTATTGGCTTGTAGCAGTAAATGGGAATCCATTATCCATTGCTCAATGGATTTAAAGATTCTTGTGCAGTGTTTTGAGATGAAGATTTTTGGTTGAACAGATTACAGCTGAATCATTATCATACCATATTATTATGGAGTACGTTAGCATTATATACACATTACTGATAAACATGTTAAACCAAGTGGACTTTGACCTGATCCTTGAGGTACCTTTTCAGGCACTGGTTGATAGGAGGAGTAAGTGTAATACCATTGTATATATTGAGATGTAACAGTTAAATAACTTGTGAATCAAGTTAATGTTTGCTAAAACAGTCAATTACATTCAGGCTGAAAAAGACTGGCCTCATTTATATATCTACACCAGACAGCAGCTGGTGCAATGATCTCAGCCAAAAACAATAGCCAGTAAAGAGCACTGCTACATGAGGTTTTTGTGTTTGTAGCTACATTGAAGAGGGACATACCTTATTCATACTTAGAGTTCTAAACTAAATTATATATGATGCTATGGCATGATTTTGATCTTTGTATTACGAGCCAGACCACTAGCCACCTGCCATTCCTTCACAAACAAAATGGGTATGGGGTAGTGATCTTACTGAACCCAAGCATGAAGAAAAAAAATGAAATAGAAATTCATGCACCATTTATTATACATCCATGATGTCAGAGAATGGAGTGTACATTTATGATAGTGTTTGTTCATACAAATTACATTGATCTGATTTATTCTGCTGACACTGAGCTTTTTTTTCCAGGAGGTGGGGGACTGAATCTCTGTTATTTGGATCTATAGAGCCACAGCACTTTGATCATTTGTTTGGACTCCAGTTTCATCATCTGGGACTCCTCATCTTGGGGCATGGTGTATTGAGCAGATAGACTTTATATTTTTTATGCGTGGTCTACTTGCCTGTAAACATATCCTGAAATGATTTTTACACGTGATGAAAGATTTATGTATCCCTTTCATGTACAATTCCGTGGTTTAGTGGATTTTGCATTCATATTAATCCTGGACTTGTAATTAAATTCAGTGGTTCTGCCTGCATTTCTGCAAATGACTACTAGTATGCCTGACATCTGTTAAATGTATTTAGTTTAGTTCTGTTTTTCTGACAGCACTACGCACTAGAAAATAAATTAATCCCTAATCAACAGAGATACTTTGAAATTTCTTAGGAGTAAGGACTTTTTTTATTCTGAGTTACTGAAATGGTACAAAAGCAAAAAGAAATGGAAGTTAATTTCAAGGATAAGACTGAATGTGGTTTATTTAATTAAAAACACGCATGGATGCCATTTGTTCAATTAATACAACCCTCTCTAAGGTTGCTGCTAAGATACCAGCACTTTCTGGAAACTCTTCAGGACTCTCAGTTCCAACCAAATGTACTTTAATGTATTTGTCTTTATTTAGCTTAATAAATGAAATTTCGAACAGACCAATTTGTCCAGGGACATCTTCAAATTGGGCTAGATAGAGTAGCAGGAATTAAGAGGATAGGGTTAAATAGGAATGAGAGAGAAATGGGAGGAAATGAGGTATGGGTAGGAAGGGGCTTAAAGTGTTTTAGACAAGTGCAACTGGAGTAGGATTCACATTTTGGTGTGAACTTCCTAAGGCAAGGTATGCCCATGACAATCTGTAGGTACTTCGGGTGAGAAGGTAAGCCTCAGGATGCTGGTTAGTGGCAGTTGGTATCTATATATAAAATATATCATAATTTTTTTTTTTTTTTTTAAAGAATTTGAGGATGAGTAAGGGGTATTTTGGTCTAGGTTTGGCTGGGATTTATGGTGCAGTTTGTTGTGGTCTCTTGGTTAACTTTTAGTGTAGTGTGGGTATTAGCGGCCTTGTCTTGGTCCTCATTTGCACTTAAACACATTGAAGGTTGAGGGGACTTTGTAGCTGTGTGGCTCGATTCCCCTTGTTTGTCTCAATTTGGTTGGTAGCTTTTTGGGGCATTTTTGGTGTTGGTTTGTGCATTTGCCAGTAACGGGTTTCAGTGGTCTTGGTGGGGTTGGGACACCAGAATAAGGGGTTAGCAGCCCCTGACTTGAAGAATGTGACTAAAGCAGTGTTGGCACTTCTGCCCATGCACCGTGAATGGTTGGGGACTGTTGTGAGGCTAAGAAGTGGCTGTGAACCTATACATCTACACTATACAGAATGCTATAGGTTGTGTATTTTGTTCAAGGCTGGCTGGAAACATAACCGTGGTGTTTTTTCTTTTTCTTTGTGTTCTTCTATATGCATGACAAGTAGGTAGTTGCAAGGTGCACCAGTGGTAGTGGTATATTTTTCTGTGGCTATCTTACCTTACTCGATCCAGGAGTGATTGTTTTGTTTTTTTGCATCGGTCTCAAGGTACCAGCTTCTAGTGTTCACTGCGCTTGCGCAGTGGTGGTTTGGCCATGATGCGGGAGGGTGAGGAAGTGCTGACAATAAGAGTAGAGAACCCAAGGGAACCACTGGGTGGGCTGCCAAATAAGTGGTAAAGTAGAAATAAATAGTAAAAATTTTAAATTATGTCAAGGATGAAGTAATGCTACATCAATTAATTTTACGGTGCAGTGAGTCTCAGCAGGGAGAGGGACGTTTGTACATGAAGTTGAGGCTTATTTATTAGGTAGAAGGGGTTAGTGCTGTGTTTCTATTGACAGTGAAGCAACCGAGTTTTCTCCAGCCAGGTGTGAGGTGATCGTGTTAGTTTGTTTCCACTTTACTTTCTGAAAGGATTCTAATGCGTCATGTGGAGTGCTCAGTAGCCCTCGGTATCCCACACTTTAAGTTCAAGCAGTGATGTAGCTAGGCATATCTCAGTTGTACTTTGACATTATATGCTTATGTCTACCCCCTTTTAATATTTAAAAATGCAAACACAAGCTGTTAATCTGCTTGGGGAGGGTAGCTTTGTGAGGTGGCTGTGAATTATGAGTGCTTGCTGCCCATGCTCAATGAGTTCTTAACAACTGTAGGGGACAAGGTGAGAGGAGAGTTGTTGCTGGGTAGAAGTGTGTTTGTATTTCAAAATGGCTGTTATTTGTACAGTTACTGCAGACATCAAGCATAATGCATTTTCTTCAGCTCTTGGTATTGTGTGTGTGTGTGTGTGTGTGTGTGTGTATATATATATATATATATATATATATATATATATATATACATATACAGATATATATATATATATATATATATATATATATATATATATATAAATAAAATGTGCGGCCCCTTTTCTGCTGCAATGTTCATTATGCTAAAAATATATATATATTTTTTTTTAAAACAGTGCGAGGTACTGGTGACTTAGCCATAGTGTTAGATAACACACTTTGATCTTTAAAGGCGTAGCGGTAACATTATTATGCTGGCAATTATTTGCAACTTGCAGCAGTATTTTGAAGTTATAGGAAAGCTAGTTTAACTTTAATGGATGGAAGTTGATTTACTTCAAAAATTTCTTCAGGTAGCTTCACTTTCCAGTCCAGTTGAACAAAGAATGTTTTTTCGCAGGCCACAAGCTATTTGATATTGGTCGCTAGTCAGGCAGTTTCAGTATGATGCCAAATTGATACAGAGGGTAGTGTGGACATGTAAATGCACTGCTCGTGTTTAAAATAAGTGTGGTTTTTTTTCACTTAATTTGTGGAGATGGGTTAATGTAGATGCCAGCATATGTAGATGCCAGCATAGTTATTGTAGAGACATAGTTATATTCTGTGGTCAGGTCATGTGTTTTTGGACAGGTCACTAATATAGGGATGGCTTTATGGGTATGGTTCATCCAGCCCAACTGTCCTGATTGTTGAAATTCATTATTATAACAGAAAGTTTACTTCAGTACTGTTCGCTCTATCTTCTTTGATTCCTGCTACAATTGGTGAGCTGGTTTAAATGAAATGGTGTTTTCCGGCAAAAATTGAAGTTAATTGATAATAATCGCATACATCAGGGTTTCAGACTTCAGACTATGCAAAGTCTGTCCCATTTTATTCATGGCTTTGTCCAGATCTATTCTCAGAGGTTGAGATGTATGCACAGAAGGTCCAAGTCTTTAGCTCATATTTTGGTTTGCTTTTCATAAAACTGGGGTTATAGGGCAGATTACTGAAAGTATAAAAATTTGAAGTAGATATGATGACAGGCATTTGAGCTTCAAACATTCTATCCTTTAGGGAATTCACACTAATGCACTGGTTATTGCTTAACATCCTAAGTATGAGAACAAATCCCACTGCTATGTATAGCTTTGTCCAGATCATAGCTCTAAGAGGTGGAGAGGTATGGCTCGCTCTCAATTTTCTGCACTGGCAGTAACCGGACTTTGCTACTGCCCAGATATGCCAGAATGGATGGGTTTTATCACATATGGTAGGCCAGTTCTTTGAAATTTTAAGGTTCTTTGTGTGTTTCTTGTTCATGATGCTAAATATGGTGTCCTTTCAGTGAATTACATTGGGAAGTAAAGGGATGCCATATAAGAGGGATCTATGGGTGTTCGTTCCCTGTGAGAGTGGTTGGGGAGATAGTGGATTTTCTGGGGCGGGGGGGGATGGTTGAGAAGTGTTACTACATGCACACTTCTCATTTGAAACCGGTGCAAGTCTGGTAAGTTTATGGGGGTTTGTTAGCTATACCTTTTCTGTTAACACAGATGCCACTGGAATTTCTGTAATTGGCTGGATTGGCAGTGGTATGGAATGGGTTTAATTGTCTTTACCCTGATTGTTTCTCCTACCATCTCCAACTTCAGGAATTTACAGGCCCACTGACAACTTCCTGGGGGGGGGGGGGTTACATTGTGACGTTTATTTCTAGAATAGGCTTTTCATGAACTAATATGATTCAATTCTATTTCCATTCCTATCCACTACATTATTATTGAGGATGGTCTGATCTCCTTTTCAAGGAAGACTTTCGAAGAACAGGAGCTTTTATGACTTCAAATGGCGAATGTTCCTCAAAATGAATTACAACTGAGAGGTACAGTATGGGTGCAGTATAAGTGAGAGGATGTGGTTTTCACAGGTTATGAGGCCCCTGAGAAGACTGCCAGTTAAGTGCACATGAGTTGTGTGTTTCAACAGACGTAAGCTAGGGTTTGGCAGGCTTAGCTCTTTATCAGGAGCATGGAGGTGGCACTGGATAGTGGATTTATTCAGGACATTCAGAGGGAGGGTAGGTTGTTAAATGTTTACGTATTTCAGATGATTTACACCCTTTTTTTTCTTGCAGATGGTAGTACTTCCATAAGGATTTTGGTTGTTGAGAGTGCTAAGTAATGAAGTCGTAGATGGCGTCAGCATCAACTTCGTATCATTGGTGTTCTGAAGGAGGTGATCTCATCAGGTGATTGGATGTTGCTGCAAAGGGTTGTGGCAGTTGGAGCTTCATGGAGTGAGGTCACAGAGGGATGAGCACAGAATGGACTTCAACCTCAGCCAGACAGAATCCAAACCTTCACATCACTGACTGAAGTGGGAGTTTTGTTTTGAATGTGGCATTTGCTGGGAAACAAATCAGTCCCTCAAACAGGTTTTATTAATGTCACACAGCAGGTTAAGGTATGGAGCATGTAACAAGTGTAATATTTGACTTACTTTGGGCTGGTAGGAGGTGCTCGGTATAGGTTTGACTTTTATTGGTAGATAGTGTTGCTGGAGCATTGTGGGTATGCGTGTGTTTTTGGTGACAGGCATTTTGTTGGTTAAGCGGAAGTTTGAAGGATTATGCAAGACAGTTATGTATGATTCCTTGAAGCTGTAGGACATGTTTAGTTACTTAAATTCACTGGGATGGCCCTAGGAACAGATAGGGGTTGGTCATGGGGATTTGCATGTTGCCCAGTTTTGAGTGGGTTACTTTGGTAAAGGGTAATAAGTTGGTGTAGTTTATCATTGTGTTGCCTGTTGGTTAATTCTCTTGAAAATCCATTGGGGCAGATGGATGGGGGGTCATGGGATTTGCATTTTGCTTACACATTTTATAGGTGGTGGGTTTGGGGGCTATAATCTGGGGGCTTGTTTGTAGTTTGGTGAATGACAGGATGCAGGGACAATTGGGGATGTTGAGTGTGTGATTGCAAGAACATCCCATGCAGCCATACTCCTAATTAAATCTAGTATTTTCCTCTTTCAGGATTTAGCAGAACTGGGCATTGCAAATCATGCCAACCAGGTAACAAGCACCTTTAGTTGGCCAGGGTAGTTTTGAGTACTTTAGTTGCATGAATGACAAGGTTAAGTGAATTTGGTTAGTGGTCATTGGTTTTAAGAGTCAGGGTAGGTTAAGTGAGTAGATGCTCCAAAAAAGGAAGTCAAAATGCTGAGAGTTTTATACTTTAATATTCCACAAATAAGACAGTGATGATAGGTTAGCGCTTTCACAGTTACCTGCTTCTTCAGACCGTAATACAAAATAACACTCCATAAAATCATTTAAATACTCTAAACAACCAATAAAAAACAACATAGTTAATGAGGGAGACCTCTCTTCTTAAGAACATGTTTTAAAGACACAGCACTATTGAGACCAGGAGGGGCATATGCTTTGAAATCAATGATCCATCTTAACTCCATACATTCTGTTTCATTAGACAGATTACCTTCTCTTAAGCTATCATGCATCCTTTGTAGAACTAAAAACTTAAAACCATGATTGCAACCCATCTCCATTACATGTTTGGCTAGTGCATTAGTACATTTCTTGTTACGTATGTCATTAAGATGTTCTAGAACCCTTTCCTTTAACATACAATTTATTTTACCAATATAGAAACATTCACATACTAAGCATCTAGCCATATACACTATATTTTTCGTACAGCAACCTGCATAAAATGAAAGATCTATACATTTCTTAGTCACCGGATATATAACCGTATGGGCTATCCAAATGTTAGGGCACGCTTTACATGTCCAACAACAATATGTACCAATATGTTGTGACAGTGTGTACACAATGCCTATCATACTTACAGTCGTTGTTTCAAAGTTTTACAATTCTTTAAACAAAATCAAGGTGCTGATTCTATCACCTTATAAATTCTTTCATCTGTTAATAATATCACAAACTTTATTAACTCCTTCGGAATATGTCAGACATATCCTATTGCCTGACCTAACCTCCTTAACTAAGGATCCTTCATCAGTTATTGGAGTTGATTCCGAGAAGTAAGGTCTCACTTTGTTACTGTTCATGGTGTCCATCTACTCTATGGCACTGTCCATCTCCTTTCCTTTGTAGCCTCTGTCCATAAGATCAATCTTAAATATGTTAAGAGCTTCTTGTACTGAGTCTGTATCTGTGTGCAATCTCTTGCATCTGAGTACTTGGTTAAAAACTACATTCCTAGTAGTGTGTCTTGGATGCATACTAGATTTGTGCAAAATGTTGTTTCTTCTACATTTCTTCCTATGCTGTTTAGTGGAGAGATTCCCTAGCATGCTTTTATCAAGAAAGCTGATACTTTCCCTAGAATGGTGCATGCTAAATGGCAGATAAGTGGTACTGTTTTCTAAATAAGATACAAACTCTTCAAGACTTTCCATTTTACCATGCCAAATAAAAAAGATTTCATCCACAAAACGTTTGTAGAAAGTCACGTTCTGCTTAAATACATCTTTACTGAAAACAAGCTCTCTCTCCCAATATGCAAGTACTAAACTGGCATATGAATTTTCACATGCTGTGCCCATAGCTACTCCTGCTATCTGGAGAAAATAATCAGATTCAAATAGGAATACATTGTTTTCTAGAATTAATTCCAGTAGGGCACAAATCAAATTGATTTTCATGTTACCATATGCACTTTCTTTAACCAAAAACTGCCTTATGTTCCCCTGTTCCTTCTTCATTAGGAATAACTGTAAATAAAGAGTTTACATCTAACGTAACAAATAGTACTTCTTTAATAGTTGTCTCATCTCACTCTTTAGCCTAGGCATAAAGTTATTCTAGAAATTGCTTACTATCTTTCAATACAGTTTTTACTGTATCTAAAATACACCTAAGTTGTTTCTCACCATATATGGACAGAGGTTCAGTGAGCCAACCTCTCCTCCATACTATCGGTCTAAAAGGAGGATTTATACGACCTGTATGTACCTTAGGTAATCCATAGACAACTGGTATGGTAGGATGTTCCACGGAAATGTATGCATAAAGAGAATAATCTATTTGATCTGTCATTAACAAATCATATACAAAGAAATGTAATCTATTTATAATACCATTGATCTGATATTTCTGTAGAGCTACATAGACAGTATCAACATATAACATTCACGCATTTTGTTAAGATAATCCAATCTATCAAAAACAACAATGCCCCCTCCTTTGTCTGCCAGTCTTATTATCAAATGGTCAGCTCTCACTAATAAATTGAATGCCTCATGTTCTTTAAAAGACAAATTAAAATAAACCAAGTTTGCTATTCTCATAAAATCTTCTCCTTATATCATCTTCACAGATTTTAATGAAAGCTTCCATAGCCAGAGAGTTTTCAGGTATAAATGTGCTAGGTTTTTTAAAAATACAAGAATCATTAACAATAGTACCATCATTTGAATAAATACTTTTAAGCATAGTATTCCTAGCAAACACTTTCAATTCTATTATTGTCTCTATTAAATCCAATTTAGTTGCAGGTATAAAAGTCCTTTATTCAGTACTGACATTTGCTCTTCACTAAGTTCAATTGAAGATAGATTAAAAACTAAATTATTTATCTGTGATTCCTTGTTAAAGGGCCTGTTATAATCTGACTTCTCATTTGGACTGGAGGGTCTGTTTTCAGTTTCATCCCTCTTTTGCAACTGTGCGATCTTCCTGCACATTTTTCCTGTCTTATGGGTAGTGCTTTTTCTAAAAAAGCTGAAGACAGTCTATTATTTAAATTATTCATGTCCAGTACTGCCTCTACCCCCAGTTTACTAACTATATTTGGTCGCACTACAGGTTCTACTGGTGCTTCGGAAATTGGGACAGTTGTTATAACACTACCACAAAAGTCAGTACCTTCTACTATATTAGTCTCAGAAGATACATCATTTATGGAATTTAATGGTTCATTCATGTTATAGCACACAACACTATTATTGTCATTCACAGGCGTTTCAATAATAAATGCTTCTTTATTAGCACTCACATAGTTTACAGTACTTACTTCTCCTTCTGCGTTTGTTTCAGTGGCTCAGGTCAAAAAATCACCTAGCCCATCTGTGTGTTACTTATTGCAGTCACTACCTTGCAAAATCTGTTCTCGAACATTAGACGTATTGTTTTGTACTCCCTGTTCTGTAAGTGTATCCTTTGAGAGTAACGCATCTACTGTTTGCGCGTGAGCCAGGACTGTGAAACCTGTATGCTTATCTTTCATGGCAGTTGATTGCTTAGACGCTTGCAACTTACTGGCTTGTACTCCCTCAATGTTAGACTTTGCTCTTGTCGGCAAACGTAGTTCCAATTACGTTAAACCTTTTCCTGCTTCCTCTATTGGTGCACTGCTCCTCAGCCAAGAGAATACGTTGTCATCTCGGAAATCAATGTAATCTCTCCTTAGTTTCTTGATTTTTCTCTTTTTCTAGCTTCCTTTCATAAAAGGAAACGTTTAGTAGCAGCTCAGTCAATCAATTGCCCATATGTTTCTCCCTTAAAGGAGTTAGATAAATATAGAGTCAAAACATCAATATCTTTTGCCCGGGTGACCTCTTCAGAAAAAAGTAATCATTCAAAAGTACCATACAGTCCAAGCTCAATTGTAGATTCAGAACTGGCCACCTCTTAAGGAGCTCAGGTAGGCTAGCACCATATGAGGGCATCTTGAGCACATGAAGCCCTCTTGGAATTATTTTGTAGTGTATGGCAGCTACAGAACTTCCTTTTTTGGAGTATTTATGGACTTTTGGGTTTGTCTGGTACCAGAGCAATCGTTTCTTTTATTTGAGTGAGTAGATGGGCAGATGTCTGTTGTAAAGATGGGTTTTTTTGTGGGGGATTGGTCTTGGAATAGCGAGGTCAAGGCGTTATAGTTTCTGTGGCATTTGTTATGGTTGTAGTCAGTCATTTCGGTGATGTGAGGATCAGCAAAGGCAAGAATGGTCATTAGGTGCTACGTTCATACTGGATAGTTGGAGGGATGGCAGGATGGCTCTGGCACTTAACAGGGCTGCTGATAGGGACACTTGGCAGTTGCCCTTGCATGATTGCAAGTGACATTGGGTTAGCACTGGGGAGGGATCAGGAGGTTTACTTTCAGTCATTTTGCCTGTTGGCCATGTATGTGATAAGGTTTAAAAGTTGGGGGTTGGGTCAGTGGCTTGTGAGGAAGGATGATTGAGGGGATATGGAGTATTTAAATTTTGTGCGTGTTAGTTGATGTAGGAGATTCATTGGGTTGTTGGGGATTACGGTTCATTTTCAGTTGCCAATATGGAACTTACAGGGCTTGTGGTGGTTGGGCTGCTAAAACGCTATGATGACGGTTTAAAACATTTTACGTCTATAATGGCTAGCTTGTGTGATGTCAGGGTTGTTACTGCACTGACTTAGTTCTCACTTTGTTATTATATTCATTGGGTGATAAAATGGGGTTGCAATGTGGCATGAGGGTATGTAATTGCCTCTGGGTGGTTTTTAGTGGCAGTGGGCTTAGTGTCTGGTTGTTCAGTTGGCTGGTAACGACCTTGGAATCATTGCAGGGCTTGCACTGGTCATGACGCAAGGATTATTTAGTTCATGCGCCGTGGTTATGCTAGGTTATAGTTTCATAGATGTGTACTAGGCTAATGGCTCTGGAGCCTTTACAAGCCTACCCCATAGGATTATTCTGGCATCATGCCACCCGACCTTAGTTCCACGTGCCTCTGCCAAGTAGAGCCACTGGAGTGATCCCCAGGGTAAATGTTCTAGTTCCTATCCACTCATCAAGATTTCTCCTGAAGAGGGCCAGTGAGGAGCTCTGCTTGACATGTATGGTAAGTCTATTCCATAGCATGGGCAGTCTCTGGGTTATGAACCTGTCCCTCCTGCTTGTTCTGTTGATTATGGTAATGAGGTTGAGGTCTCTGGAGCATGTAGTGCAGAGGGATTGGGATTTCTTTAGATGTAGCATTTCTAACAGAGCTGGGTCAGACATGGCTTTGTAAGTCAAGCAGAGATAGTCTGTAAGTAGGCGATATGAGACAGAGAATAGTTGGGAGTTTTTTTGAGTCTGTCCATATAGGACAAGTGTTTAAGACCCAAGATCATCTTTCTGAGGTATTTTTGCAGCCTCTCCAGTTGTTGTAGGTGTCTAGTGAGGTACATGCCAAATGGGGCATTGGACTCGATGATTGGCCTAATGAGGGAAGAGTAGAGGGAGACAATGACCTCTTTATTCTTGGATGCAAAACCCTTAGTAATAAGATGTCCCACACAGAAGGCCTTTCTGACCACAGTGGCAATGTGGTGGTCAAAAGAGAGGTTGCGCTCTACCTGTGTTCCCAGCTGTCTTATGACACCTTCTGTGTTCAGTGGACCACCATCGATGTGGTAATTCATGGGAAACGCTTTTTTTCCCCAAAGGGGATGACGACACATTTTTTGGCATTGTGCTTAAGGCCATGGTTCTGACACCAGTCATTGGTCTCAGTGAGGCCTTTCTGTAAGATGTCAACATCACTTGGGGAGTTAATTATGGCTCCCAACTTGCAATCGTCTGCCAACTTTGTCAGCCAGAGTCCCTTCATGTTGGCCTGAACTTCAGAGGAGTAGATACCAAACGGGAGAGGACACAGGACCAAACCCTGTCAGAATCCACTTGTGACTGTTCGACATTCTGACTTGGAGTCAGTTACTTTCACACTGTGGGTTCTGTGAGCCAGTTTGCAACCCAACTAGTGATACAAGGGTTGATGCCTAGCTTAGTGAGTTTTTCTAGGATTCCTGAGTGAGGAATGGTATCAAAGGCCTTGGCCAGATCAAGGTAGGCTGTATGAACCGCCATGCCTTCATCCACAGCTCTGGTGACTGACTCAAAAGTCGACCAGGTTGAGCAGGCATGATCTATCCTTCACAACACCAAACTGTGTGGGATCCAGAGTTTGGAGTTTCCCTATATCTTTGTTTATTAGGTCCATGATGATGCATTCCATAACTTTGCATATCAGACTTGTCAGGCTAATGGGGAGATAGTTATGAGGTTATGGTTTGCTATCTTAGCATAGGAGAGGGATCAGTGGTTTGTTTTCAGCTGTTTAGGTAATTGGCTGTTTTCATTAGGTATGTAATAGGGATTTAGGAGGTGATGATTCTGTGCAGCTTGGTTAGAGAGGATGGGGGTACACTGAATGATGTTTGGCCCAATGCCTTAATGGTGGTTAGGTTGCTGGAAGTTGGTCAAAGATAGGGGGAATAGCCTGGTCAGGCTGGTGGGTGAAGAAGAGGGGCAGGCTTGCCCTCTTCTGTTCCCCCTCTGGTGATGGATGCTCAATTCAATAAGTTGGGAAAGACAAGTGAGTGGTTGCGCTGCTTGATAAGATAAGGCAAGAGAGTGGCTGTGCTGCTTGATAAGTAAATAAGCAAGCAGAAGTAAGCTGCTTATTGGTTGGAGGTAATTCAATAAATGGTAACTGAAGTGAGTGGTACTCTGCTTCATAACTAAGCGAGTGGCGGTATGGATGCTGCTTACTGAATCAAGACGAGCGGGGTCACGCTGTCCTTTGTTAAATGTTACATGGATGTATTTTCACTTGTACCATGTTTTGGTTGAAATTAATAACTATTGGTTATGTTTATGGAAGTTTAATAAAGGTGATCGAATGTCATTCGGTGTGATGTGTTTATTGAAGGGGACCGGGACAAATGCACATTATGGCCAAATGTTCTGAATAGATTGGGACAGACAATACTTCTCCATAATGCTGCCCTTCTCAAGAAGACCAGAAGAAAGTATATTTTCCTGTTTCTTTGTGGAAAGCACAGGTTGTTATCTAACCGAATGATGTACAGGGCCAAGTCTGCAGCAGAGACGAAAAGTACCATGACACACATCCTAAACAGACACTAATAGATCAGAATTCCTGCCGCAAAATACAAAGCAATTGCAGCTGATAAATAACCCATTGTTTGTAACCTAGGAGAGAAGTAAGCAGTGAAATGGAGTTAAGTATTAGCAATGATTAAAATAGAAAATAAGTAAGTCATAATTGATTGTCTAAATAATGGTAGAGAAATAATTTTATCAGTGGTAAAAGAGCCCCAGTGCAGGAATATATAGTGTTAAGGTATTAGCAGCATAGAAAGGACTTAGCGTCTGCCTTTCAGTGGAGTTGTTTGTGCCTGCTCTGCAGTGGTATGACCAGCTGGAGCTGCAGCTTAAGGGCTGAGCAGGGCTAAGTATGACAGAGGGTTCTCCATAGAAGAGATGGAAGGTTCTCCATAGAACAGAATCCAAAATGTTATTTGGTCTACTCCCTGAAACTGCATGGAAAGAGGGAAAAAAAGACAACATATGCAGTCCTTTGGGGAATAGTCAAAAAAAGGAAACTGGACAATCAATACAATTTAAAAACATACTTATTTTCTGGGAAAAAAACAAAATCGGAAGACAGAAGAGTAAATGTAAAGGGCAGTACAAAGAAACATTATTTCTTGTAGTTAGTGCCATTACATATGTAGCAAACCTGTTCTAGTGGTGATGTAGACTCAGGAAAGGAAAGTTTAAAAAAAAAAAAGCATGGATCAGGCTTAAAGAGATTCTAAACATTATAGAGTAAGTTCGTTGTTATTTAACAGAGACCAGTAGCTTGGATCACAGGGACAGAAATGGATACAGAATCCTAATATTTGCTCAGTAAGACTCAATCAAAATGCACATTCAGAAGTTGCAAAGGTCATGCAGAGTGAGCGAGTAAGTAGGTTTTCCATGCATTTTATTCACAAAGAGTTCTGTTGCTGCAGGTATCTTATTGCATTGTGCTGTGTGTTGGTGATTTAGCTCTACTGAATATGTGGCTGGCCCATCTATTACAACACACAGACATAATTATACTTAAAGACTCAAGAAGGAAAAAAAGAAAGAAAGAAAGAAAAAGTAATAATATTAATGTATTTATTGGAAACAGATCCAGCTGTATTCACATGACTTTAGAAGCACCTAATACATTTTTCTATCTGCAAGGCTTAATGAATCCCCAGGCAAATACTGAATATTTTTTTTCAGATTGCATGAAACACAAAACAGGTATATGCTTATATCCATCACAAACAGCCTACTTTGTTCACTGACAGCAATATACATACAGCCTATGTCCATGTAGCTCTAGAAGTTATTTGTGCTGCTGCTATGAAGACTGCTGTAAAACCAGTCAGCCTATTAGGATTGAAAGTGTAGGTCAAATAAATAGGAGTTTGTTTGTCTTTTCAGCTTTTCCCGGTTAGGGGTTACTACAACGGAACTCCGGTCCGCTAATGATTGGCAGTAGATTTTTATGGTGCCGAGTTGCCAGCCCAATGCCCAACCTTCAGCGAAGGCACGCCCATTCACATGTCTTTCGGAGGCCACTCAACCGCAGGGAGGACATGCAGACTCCACACAGAAGGCACTCCAGCCGAGAATCAAACTGGAGACCCTCTTGCTGTGAGGCAACAACACTACACTGTACCACCGTGGCTTCTACACGGGTCAAATAAATAGGAGTACTCTACTTAAATTACTAGGAATACAGATGTTTATTATAAAAGGCAATCGTGCACTTGAGTAATAAACATTAACAGAAATTAATATAGATATTTATGACCATTTAACCAGTACCAGTAATTTGAGAAGTACCTCTATTGCTTGTGGATGTAACTAGTAATAACTCTCTAGGGGTACTGGGTTAAAATAGATAACAGAATAAAGACAGCAGCACATTTCCCCAAAGGTTTTCATGTTATACCCTACAATTCTACACACGTAATCAGTTAAAGTACTTTGGTAGGCAAAAGTAGTAGTCTGTATGCATGCATTTTATCATTTCAAAATATATAATGATGTTTAAGGTATGTTTACATACAGAATACTAACAGCAGAGTGATTCAAATGTTAGCATATAGAATGTTAACAGATGAGAGACACAAAACAGCTACACCTAGATGACAGGACAGAGAATGAACAGAATGTACGAGCATTTAGCAGGAATATAAGTATAACAAAATTTATAGTGCAGCAAAGAATAGGTATAAGAAAAAAAATGACCTGAACTGCTAAGCAAACACTACATGAAATATATATAGCTTTACTAGTTACAGAACAAGCAGAAATTTAACATTCAGTCCTTCAGCCTGGCAGATAAATGGAATTACAGATACAAAGACACTTTATTTGGTGAGTTCTGTATTGGTTGCAGCAAAACTGTAAATTCATTTTTCTTGCTAAACCTTTTAAGATGACTGATGGGTGGAAAAACATTGCTGATGAAGTAGTAGGCCTTGCCAACTTTCATTTTAGTGGCTGTAAGTTTATTAGGGAGTTATGTCCAGTTGGAGCAAGTTGCACTTTTTGTAAAGAGATATGCATGCTGTTTGCAGTACTGTCATGCAATGAAATCTGCAGTTATAAAACAAGAAGCATCAAGAAAGCGAATGGTAGTATTCATTATTAAACTAGCTGAAAGAAGGCCTTCCTCACTGCATTAAAAAGTAGTACATGTAGAAGTGTCTGTTACTCCAGTTTTTAAGCATATACCCATGAATAGACAGGCAGAAGTCGCAAGCCTGAGTGCCTGCTGCTTCTTACTATGTGACAAAATACATAAAGTGCACAATATGAGATCATAGTACATTTAGTGACTTAAATCATTTTACCAAGTAACATTTTGGGGAAAACGTGCATATTTCATTACCAATATGTTTTCTCTTATCTCTACAGAGCAGTCTTTCCATTTCATTTGGATTTTATCACTGCATGTTATGCAATGGAAAAGATTTGCACACATTTATCTGCAGTCATTAACAGGCTTCAAAAATATAGCTTTCAAAACAGAATAAATAAATGTACGTTTGGAATTGCAGTTTTTTGATTATCAGGCAATATGTTTTGTTTTTATTTCCTCTTCTATACATCTCTGAAGCTGGATCAAAAATTTCCTCTCCTCTGACCACCTATTGACAACAGCAGTTCTCAGTATGGAGAACATCGATATCTTTGCAGTGACAGAAACCTGGTTCAAGGCTCCAGAGAGCACCCCAGCACTACCAGGTTATACCTCATATCATGCTTTTCGGCCCCAAAGCCCAGACCGAACCACAAAAGGAGGGGGAGTTTCCATATTTATCAAGGATATCCACACCTCCAGGTTAGTGGCATTGCATGAAGTATCGGAGACAATCCATGTGCAACTAACAGTGGGCAAAAACTGCTTTTCAGCTTATAGCATCCTACAGACCACCCTCTTAAAGTCAGGAATCCCACTCGGCTTTCCTGAAAACATTGGAGAACATGAAGATCTCTCCGAACACCATCATATTGGGTGACTTCAACTACCTAAACATAGACTGGGAGGACTACTCAAGCCCCAGCACCTTAGCCCAAAGGTTCCTGGAAATTATAAACTCAAATGCTATGGAACAACTAGTCACCACTCCCACAAGAGGGGATAACATACTAGACCTGATCATTACCAACATGGGGACTCTATGCTCCATACCTGAAGTATATCCTTCATTGGTAAGATCAGACCAACAATTAATTTCACTGGATATCCACATCCCGACCCCGGCCCAGAAAACCACAGTGAAAAACTTCTCAAAAGCGAACTTCTCACTTCTCAAAACTGAAGTGAAATCTTTCAAGGCCCCAGGGCCAGTGGAAACTATGGCCCAAACTGCAGAATCCTATATAAACGCATTCTATGGACATCTCCAGGAATGCATGGATCAAGCTATCCCAAACAAAACCAAGACCCAATCATCCAAAGGCAGGCGTCCAGTCTGGTGGACCCCAGCCATAAATAGACTGTACAACAGAAGGAGGAAGATACTACATGATAGAGCAAAATCCCTAATAGGGAAGGCATCTCTGATCAGTACTAGCAAAAAATTACGATCCCTCATAAAATCCTCCAAGGCCAGCTTTGAGAGAAAAATTGCACAGGTCACTAAAGACAATCATAAGGCTTTTTTCAGTTATGTTAGGAACCTGGGATGCAACTCCCAGACTTGTTCTGAGTTGATTCTAAATGACAAAAAATACACTGAACCCACAGACATCGCCAATATCCTGGCAGACAGGTTCAGTGCAAACTTCTCCACCCCCCCCCCCAAAAGAGCAAGTGTCTATCCCGGCAGGGGGCTGCCTCCCAAACATCTCTGATGCTCAGGTGAAGGCTGCCCTCTCCAAAGCAAAAAACACTGCTTCCATGGGACCAGATGGCGTCCTGGGTTGCGTCCTACATGAACTCCAAGAAGAACTAATCCCTCAAATAAAACAGCTGTACAATCTCAGCCTCACTACAGGATATGTGCCCACAGAATGGCGTACAGCAACAGTGGTCCCACTCCACAAAGGTGGAGCCTCCACGGACCCGGGAAACTATCACCCCATAAGCCTGACTAGCTTAGACTGCAAGGCTATGGAGAGGATCATCATGGAGCTCATAAACAAAGACATCGGGGACCTACAGACACTAGATCATACCCAATTTGGCTTTGTCAAGGGCAGATCCTGCCTTTTGAAACTGGTTGACTTCTTTGAAACAGTCACCAAAGCCATAGATGAAGGGAAGATAGTCCACACAGCCTATCTAGACCTAGCAAAGGCATTTGACACAATACCCCACGCGGGCATCATAGATAAGCTATCCAGCTTAAATATAAACCCCTATGTCACAAGATGGGTTGCAAACTGGCTCAAAGACAGAACCCACTGAGTGAGAGTTGCTGGAGCCATGTCAGACTCGAAACCAGTCACAAGTGGTGTCACACAAGGTTCTGTCCTGGGACCGCTCTTGTTCGGTATATACTTTTCCGAGGTACAGGCCAACGTGGGAGGACTATGGCTCACCAAGTTCGCAGATGACTGCAAACTGGGCGCCATAATCGACTCTCCAGCTGACACAAACATCCTTCAAAAAGGTCTCACAGAGACGGATAACTGGTGCCAGAGCCATGGTCTAAAGCTAAATGCCAAAAAGTGTATAGTCATACCCTTTGGCAAAAACAATGTGCCCACAAACTTCCACATAGGCGGTAAACCATTAAGTACAGAGAAAGTAATTAGGGATCTGGGGACCCAAGTTGATAGCAATCTCTCCTTTGACAACCACATTGCCAAAGTGGTTAGAAAGACCTTCTACATGGCCCACCTCATCATGAAATGATTCACATCTAGATCAAGAGAGGTAATCGTGCCCCTTTATTCATTCCTCATCAGGCCCATCATAGAATACAATGCCCCTTTTGGGATGTACCTTACCCGACACCTGCAGCACTTAGAAAGACCCCAAAAGTACCTCAACAAGAGGATCAAGGGACTCAAACAGATGCCATATGCTGCTCGGTTAAAAAAACTCCAGCTCTACTCAGTTGCATACCGCCTACTTCGAGGCGATCTATGCCTGACAAATAAAGCTATGTCCAATCCAGAATTAATGGACATGCTCCACCTCAGTAAATCTAAATCCCTTAGAGCCACATGCTCGAGGGACTTGAACCTCAGCACAGAAATAAATAGGACTTGCTGGAGGGACAGATTCATAACCCAGAGGCTCCCTTCGCTCTGGAATAGAATTCCAACTCATGTTAGGCAGAGCACCTCATTGAATCTCTTCAAGAAGAATCTTGATGAGTGGATGAGGGATCGTAGGTTTGTTCCGGGGATTACTTCCGTGTCACTATTAGACAGAGGCACAGTAAACTAAACCGTAAAAAGGGCACAGTATACTCAAATCAAGGGGTGGCGTAATCCAAACAATATTGGGCTAGGCTTATAATTGCCCCAGGGCAGATAGCCTAGTATGAACCTATGAAATCCTTCAATTTAGCACAACTAATGTGAAAAGGCATATCATGCATATCAAATCAGTTATTCTTCTGTATTAGACTGATTATTAAGTACATCATGCCCTTTCAGATGTACATTTCTAGACATATTAAGCAAGTGAAAAGACTACCATCCAAGAAGATTGTTGGCTTAAAGTCACTGAGCTAATAAAAAAGGTTTCAAGTGGTATCCCTTTATTCACGTTTTTTACAGGATCTTCTAGGCTGATCTATGCCTTATATTCAGTGTTGTTAGTTACCCCATCCTCCTTGATCTGCTGTCCTTCCACAATTACCCTACCTTCCCCCCAAAAAAGCTCAAGTAAGGGGAGACCACATGGAACTGTTCATAATTATAATCAGTGATAGCAGCAAGTTCACAGAAAGGTTACTTAAAACAATTAAAATTGATCACATTATTTACTACCCCAAATCAGCTGCATAACTTCAATGTTTCAAATGTTTTCATTTGTTGACCCTTTACCCTTATGGTCCAGGCCACAAAAGTAAGTACCAATTTCATAAACTTTAACCATACTTTGACTTCGGAATGGGTTCCATTCCAGTCATGGTATTAGAAACCCAAAAGACTTGGCGAAATTAAAAAAAAGAGTAAATATAATATATACAGTCAATTCAAGAGAGCTGAGAAATAGGAATATTTTTAGGAAGTATGAAGAAACTGAAGTAAGGGATGAAACATCCATACACCTGTGGAAAACATGTGGACTCCACATGGATACTGGCCAAATATCAAGGGTGAAAACATGTGGACTCCACATGGATACTGGCCAAATATCAAGGGTGAAAACATGTGGACTCCACATGGATACCGGCCAAATATCAAGGGTGAAAACATGTAGACTCCACATGGATACTGGCCAAATATCAAGGGTGAAAACATGTGGACTCCACATGGATACTGGCCAAATATCAAGGGTGAAAACATGTAGACTTCACATGGATACTAGCCAAATATCAAGGATGAAAACATGTGGACTCCACATGGATGCTGGCCAAATATCAAGGGTGAAAACATGTGGACTCCACATGGATACTGGACAAATATCAAGGGTGAAAACATGTGGACACCACATGGATACTGGCCAAATATCAAGGGTGAAAACATGTAGGCTCCACATGGATACTGGCCAAATATCAAGGGTGAAAACATGTAGGCTCCACATGGATACTGGCCAAATATCAAGGGTGAAAACATGTAGACTCCACATGGATACTGGCCAAATATCAAGGGTGAAAACATGTAGACTCCACAAGGATGCTGGCCAAATATCAAGGGGGAAAACATGTAGACTCCACATGGATACTGGCCAAATATCATAGCTGAAAACATGTAGAAACCACATGGATGCTGGCCAAGTATCAAGAGTGAAAGCCTGACCTGTGGGCCAGAAGAGCTTTTACTAACTAAGCCAAAGTGCCCATCTACACTGTAATACAGCAGGTCAGTGATTCTTTAAAATTACACTATGTTAATATGTTGATTATCTGGATTTTACTCATGTCACATTATATCTCAATTACAGCGGACTGCCTTAATCACATACAACTGGATAAATTAGTCATATAATCCACACCTCAAAGTACTTTTAAATAATAGAAAGGTTCCAGGAGCACTATTTGACACTCTGCCTGAAAATAACTGTGCAGCAATATATCTAATATATATAGCGTTATTGCCTCACAGTAAGACGTTGTCCTGTTTGATTCTCAGCTAAAGCGTCTTCTCTGTGGAGACATGCGTGAATGAGCGTACCTTCGTTGAAGGTTGTGCATCAGGGCTGGCAACTCAGCATGTAAAAATCTATTGCCAATCATTAGCAGACCGGAGTTCCACTGTGGCGACCCCTAACCGGGAAAAGCCGAAAGACCCAACATTGTCTCCTTGGCACTGAATGAAGAATCAGTGAGAGAGGATTATGATCAGGTGTCCATTTGTGATGAGCATATTATGTATATGACACATGGAGGCCAAGAAATTCTCTGAAATCTATGCCATTAAGGTGAATCCTGGCATCCATTTCAAGAGGACATGATACTGGTTTACAATCTGAGATCCAGTCATGATTCTTTGAAATGCATGTATAAACTATTAGTTTCACAAAAGTAAGGAAATAAAACCAAAATGTTAACCTGGCTTTGAAAGCCAGAAAAGCAGTGGGGAAGTGGTTGACATCAATACTTATCCCATTTCTAAAGGGAAGAAACACAAGAGGAAAAATCTAACAAAGCTAGACTTCTAACTGTGTGATACCTTAAACCTCTTGCATCAGAGGCCTCATGGGATATATGCAAATCACCCTTTAAGGATAGCAAGTATTTCTGCTAAATGGCAATTCTGAATGTCCATGACTTTTTCTTTTACTTTCATTTTTAAGTCTATTTATGGACACTTTCAGGCCATTAAAGCTAAACCCCTCTAGCTATGGACATGCATGTTTCTGCCCTGAAACACAGGGTTGTCATACCCAGCTGATATCCATAAACAATAAGGTGTCTACAAAATATCCCAGACAGCCCTGTGTTTCCAAAGGTCAAACATTTTTCTTATGCTGTACTGATGATGTCATAGGAAGGCAGAAACATGCATGTCCACAGCTAGAGGGGTTTGGCTTTAATGGCCTGAAATTCCAATTCCAGGCACTATCACCCAAATAAATCCTGCAAAACACTCAAATCTGCACATTGAACATGTCTAAACCAATATCGCTAAGGTGGTCTTGACCAGAAAACCAGTCCAGGTCCCTGTCTGCAAAATCCCAGTTCTCCCTCACAGAAAAAAGCATAATGCACCACTCAGTCTAGCCACTCTGTGACTAAGGAACCTCCTAGTCATCTTGATGGTCTTAAGCTTATCAGTACCTCTCCATACTAACTGAGGAATTATGGCTGACTAAACGAACTTAGCCTCAGGAAACCTCTGCACAGCAACTGACAAATCCCTCAAAAAGCAGGTAAGAAATGTGTAACTATCCAAAACAGATTACTGAAATGGCCATTTTACCTCTTCCTTTGTTGGCAAGCTTGATTTAAATACCTCAACTACCACTCCAATGAACCTGCCAGTGTAGTAGATTCAAATCAGAATTCGCACCACCCGGATGAACCTCAGCTCTTCTACATGCCCGATAAATGAAAGTGACTCAACATGATTACCAGTTATATATCTTCCAAAGAAAACAATTATACCGAAATACCTCATTTCCATGTGTTTAATCAATTTTATATATTACTAACTGTAACTCAAAAATGCTCAGCATCTCCCTGATCTGCTGATCACCTCCACAGGCCTATCCTCCTAAGCCCAATCGGACACTCTTCCAGTTCTAAAAGAATGTGCGGCTTAATTATTTGCTGCTACCACTTGTATTATCAATGACATCCTCAGCCACACCATAAACTTCCTAGCGATCATCCTCATCCCTTTCCCATCCTGGAAAACTAAGCCATCCTGACACTTACCACATAGCAACCACCATTCCTCTTCTGATGACACAGGACATAATCAATGCACGCCATCCATTCCTTGGTGACACCACCTGCTCTCCCACCCCAAAATGGACAGTTTTACAACTCCACAGCCAGACCAGTAATCCAGACAAAGTAATCTTGAGAACTTCCCACTTTAGATCCCAACAATTCGCTAACCCAAAATACTCCCACGTACATGAAAATAACCAAAGTGGCCCACAACAAATAATCAAACTGACAATATGTCATGTTGTGTAAGCCTGCTAACAGCACTGGCAGCATATGCTTGCCCAAAGACAGTCTCCTGTACCCTTTCCTTGGCTATGCCTTTTTCCCAGCTGTTTAAC
The DNA here is from genome assembly GCF_019279795.1 of Protopterus annectens. NCBI lineage: Eukaryota > Metazoa > Chordata > Ceratodontiformes > Protopteridae > Protopterus > Protopterus annectens. The sequence goes on from NC_056749.1 coordinate 383,393,782, forward strand.
AACCTGTTCAACCTCCAGTCCTTAGTCACTTCCCATAAACCCAACATCTTTGCCACAGAAGTCAGTGCTGTAAAGTGAGCCTTAGCTGTCTTAACTGCCTCACCAACCCTCCACCTAAAACTTCAACACTATCTCAACTGGCCAACATCTCCTCTCTAATGCCAAACTACTAACAAATTGCTTTTAAATTACCAAACACTTACCATATGCTTTCCTAGTAGCCTTGGACCAGAATTGCTGAACCAGCCAAGACCAGGATGTTGAACCAGCCAACTTGCCATAATCAACCAATCTCCCACACTTTCCTGGGCAGAATAGTGCAGCTTACCTGAGCTTTGCATTCAGCTGCCAGAACCTGCAAAACTGAAATTGAGACAGGCTATCAGACAAAACATTGCAATGGCGGGAAATATGCTGCACTGAAAAAGAAAGGTTAATGGTTAAGCAAAACAAATCCTTCTGAGTAACCCCTGTACCCATCTAGATTTTGTTGTCTTCTTCGTCAAAACTTGTACTTCCACTAAATTATCAGAGTTAAATATCACTCTCCTATTCTGAAATTCCTCTTCCCACTCTACAGATGATGCCCAAATCAGCATAAATGCCAAAAATGTAATATCCTCATGATGCTAATTAACCCATTCAAATAGCCATGCGTCAGTGAACCATCTGCCACCACCAAATATCTTCTTATTCCTAAACCCCCTACTACACCCATAAATAAATCAATGTTTTGCAAACTAACCTACTCATCTTGCCAAAGACACTCTGGTAAAGCACTGAAGAAACTCTAGTCAAATAAAGGTGTCTTCCTTGACTCGAATACTACCCTCAACCATTTATGTTTCCACGTCACACTGCACTATTGGCCACAGCGCTCATAAATGTTTCCGCCTGCCCTACCGCTTTGCATGCAAAATCCAATAAACCTAACATTTTAATCACTTCCTTCACCCTCATCTTACCCCTACCCACCACTGACTCCACTCTACCACTCACTTTCTCCACACTGTCATGCAGCAGTTTGAAAATGCTCCAAATTTACATGCAGGTCCAATTCTAAAATGGTGAGCCTCTTAACTGGCTCCTTGGCTTTGTCATTCACTAATGGCAACCAGAGCTCCACACAAATTTCCTCAAAACACGCTCATGTCCTTGTCCACAGATTCCTTGCCCTCCACAGTCAACAAAACGGCATTCCAGTAATGCAGCGCCCTCATTTCAACTACTCTCTGCTGTCATACCTGCTGCAATGCTATGCCGAACTGTTCAAAAGCACAACACTCATCTTCAAAACCCATTTGCATGGACTTGTAAATTAAAATTTCCTACTGAGAGGCACTACTTATGATATGTCAATCCTGTTCCCTCACAGGTAATAACCTAAAGGCCTTTTAAATATCCAGCTTGGCCAACCAAGGGTCTTTACTTGTTCTGATCACTCTCACTCATATAGAGATAAATACTAATCCTTAACATCAGATCTGTCACTATGGTTTATTAACCAAATCATTATCTGGAAAAGATAAATGATGAATTAACCTAAACTCTCCTGGTGATTTCTTGGACACCAAACCCAAAAGAGATATACAGTACTCTTTAAATAGAGGGGAAGTCAAGGGGTCTTAAAACCCTTGCCATAGTCGATTCTTTATCAAACAGCTTCTGGACATCTTCCTCCTTACCTCCTGCTGACTTCAAAGTCTTACTGATTTGATGCAACTTGCTTTAGATTTCACCACAAACCCACATTTGAATCCCTTACCATCTCCAGAGCAAACTCCTTTTTGGGGTAGCTTTGCAGTATCTGTTTGAACCAACTCACATCAACAGGTGAATGCAATTGCCCCCCACCCTCCAACTGGTATAACCTTGAAAAGGGTTCCATTCTCTGATGCTCTTTTGCCCCCCAATCTCCACACTCTGGCTTACCCCATAAGCATCTACCCTCATCCCACTTGACTCATCTTTCCTCCAACATTTGATCATAGAATGTTGACTTCAATAATGAGAGCAAAGGTGCAGAAACCTACATATTGGCCATGAACACTTACCCACATTAAAAGCCCAACATGTCTTCACCTTGCTCTCTATTCCCTCACTGTTCCTTGACTGCACTATCCAACTTGTACAGTATGGCCCCATCCACATATCTGGATGCCTATGCTCCCAAACCAAATATCTATGCATGGCCTTTAGTTTATGAGAAAGTACAGTTATGTAAAATCTTACCATAGCAGTAGATGTTCTTCTCTTCACTGTTGAAGTATTCTTTATTATAGGGATCTCCCGTCCAGGGCAGCCCAACATTCGGCCAGTATACCAAAGCTTTATGCTCTTGTCTGTGCTGGACATCATGCATATGCTCCAAGCACAGTACATACTGCATGAAAGTGATGTATGGAACAGTTACCCAGAACTGAATTGCCCTAGTAGAGGACAGTCTCCACGGAACAAAGGAGTCCATGCACATCCAGTAGAAAAAGGAGAGACACTTAGCCGGAGGGGAACCCTAAATATAAACCAGAACAAACAAGAGTGGGTTGGAAGAACAGAGTGAATACTGCAATAGTGAAGAGAAGGACATCGACTGTGATGGTTAGATTTTACACAACTACACTATTTTGTTCCATATCATTGCTGCAGTATTCTTTACTATAAGGAGAGAAAAAAGCTCAGGAAACAGAATGGGAGGTGGAAGGCTGTCAAGGGCCCTCAACAAACCCATATAAAATGTTTCTAGCAAACTTTGCTCTGGCCTTAGAAACTATATACAACTTATAATGCTAAGTAAAGGTATGCACTGAAGACCACGTAGCAGCTTCAGTGATGGAGTTGGTGTCTAGCACCTTGAAGAAAGCACCAGAAGGGGCAACAGCTATAGTGAAATGAGCTCAACAGACGTAGACAAACATTTGCAATGAAAAGAACAAAACAAAATGGCCTTAGATTGCTTAGGAACAGCAAACCCAATGTTCTGTCATGAAAGGAAACAAAAATATGGTCAGACTTACAAATGGCCTTAGTTTGATCAAATAGTACCTAAGCTGTCTGTGAAAATCTGAGGCATGCAGGACCGTCTCACTAGCAGACTGTGGAGAAGGGAAAAAGAAAGGGAGTTATACTGACTGATTCAAAGAAAACTCATTTACTACCTTCGGCATAAAAGGAGGATTAGTACAAAGGGACACCCTTTCCCAGTGAAAAAAAACAAAAACACGTGGAATGGCCATAACGGCCTGGAGTTCAGAAACCCTCAAAGCACAAGAAGGAGCCAGCAACAAAACAGTCTTCATGGTAAAATGTTGCAAAGAAGCAGAATCTGCAGGCTCAAAAGGAGCCCAAGCCAATTTTTTTCAAAATAAAATTAAGGTCCCTAGTAGGAGGAATGGTTTTCCTTGGAGGCCTAAGATGCAGGACACCTTTAAGAAATTGTGTGTATACAAAATGAGAAGCCAAACGAGGGATTCAAGGGCAGACAAGGCTGACAAATGGGGCTTCACTGAAGAACAGGCAGAGTCAAAATGGAAGAACTCATGCAAATGGAAAGTACTAAAGGAACCCCATTGAAAAAGGGTCCTAGTTATGAGCATGGCACCAGACAGAAAGTCTTTTCCATTTAGACATTAAGATTTTCTAGTTGAGGGTTTCCTTGTCTTCTGTAAAGCCTTGAGCATGTCCTCAGAAAAGAAGTGCCTGAAAGAGATCAGTACCCTATAACCTACAGTGTCAGTTGAAGAGTGGATGAGTAAAGATGGATAAGAGACCCCTTGTCCTATGCGAGGAGGTCCAGTCGCTGAGGTGACTTGTGGTGATTGCTTCTGGCCAGATGCATTAACAGGGAAAAGCAGTGCTGTCTTTTCCAAAAGGGAGTTGGTAGCAAGTTTTTTTGTTAGTCCAGCTGAATCATCTGCCGTACTCTTGGAAGTAGAGGAAGAGGAGATAAAGCATAAGGAAACATATCCTTCCAAGGAAAAGAAAGGACATCAGTCTTTCACATCAGATAGTATGGCATACTGGAAAAGAAAAGGGAGCTGCCTTTTCAGAGGGGAGGCAAAATGATCTCCCTGAGGAATACCCCACTGATAGACAATGTCCAGAAACACATCTGTGTGAAACATCCATTCTTGAGCCTATGTTTTGTACCTGCTCAGTGAGTCTGGCACTAGACTGTGCTCTGAACGAATTTATACTGCCTGAAGAGTTAACTAATAACTCAGCCACCTCCCAAGCCTCAAGAGCCATCCTGCAGAGGTGGTAGGATTTCATGCCCCCCTGCTTGTTGACATACATCATCACTGTAATGCTGTCTGTCTACATCTTCAAAGAGCCTGGAGAGAACATAGGGTGAAAAGCTTGAACACCCAGAATCGGAAATCTCAGTTCTTTGATGTTGATATGCTCTGACATCTGATGGTGGGGGGGTTAGAAATCCTGAACTTTCAGGTGACCACATGAAGCCTCCAAACTGCATGTCTGAGGCATCAGTGAACAGTTCTTGAGAAGGGACTGGAGGCTGAAAGGAAAGGCCTGGGTTGAGAGCGAACTGTCGAATCCACCACTCAAATTCCTTTTAAAGTAAGAAAGGAGACATACACTGAAATCCAGAGGTTGGCAATGCTGCAGCCAAAACAACTTCAGGTACCATTGAAGTTTCCGCATATGCAGTCTGGCAGGAGGGAGCACTGGAATAGAAGAGGCCAATGAACCCCAGGACCTTAAGAAACACTTTGGCTGGAATGGCAGTTAGATAAAGGAGAGACTGAAAGAAGGCTGTCAATGACAAAACCTTTGGAGTTGGAAGAGAGACCAACATTGACATTATCTGAATCTTGCATATTAGATACACATGATCCTGAGGGGTAGTCAGGGTGGACTTTTGGAAGATGATAGTGAACCCCAGAATTTGAAGGAGAGAGATGGTGAACTCCAGATTCTGTTACAGGCGAGTGGGAGAAGGTGCCTGAAGCAACACGTCATCTAGATAAGAAAACATCTGAATGCCTTGGACCTCACAGAATACAATTACAGGGGTAAGGCATTTTGTGAATACTCTTAGGGTAGTATAGAGGCCAAAGAACAAAGCAGAAAACTGAAAATAAAATGAAGAAACAAATGTAAAAACTTCTTGTAAAGAGAAAGAATAGGTAAATGAATGTAAGCATCCTTCAGATCCAAAGACAGCAGAAAAGTCTGTGGTAGTAGAAGAGGAAAGAGGGTTTGAAGAGTAAGCACCCAAAAAGAGGGGACCTTGAGAAAGGTATTGAGCAGGGAGAGATCCAGAATACATCTCCAAGTGCCCTCTTTTCAAGGAACCAGACATCCTGGAGTAAAAACCCTTTCCCACTTGGGAAGGGGGAACAGGTTGAATGTTTTCATGGTTCACAAGGGACCCTAGGACCTCCAGGAAATGAGGAGGTTGCTCTAGAGGTGGTTGAGGAATCCCTGAAAAAGGAGCGAGAGACTTCCATACTGTGAAGTAACCCTGTTGGATTACAGAAACCCATGAGTCTGAAGTGATGAGAAGCCAATTTGGAAGACCAAGGGAAAGTCAAAGGGACAAAGGAACCTGGTCTAAGAGACAGGAGGGAACCTGGTCTAAGAGACAGGAGGGAAAACTGTCAAAAAAGCAGGCTTATCAGATATAGGAGGTTTCTCAGCCACAGAAGTCTGAGAAGCATTAGCAGTGAATGTTTGCCTACCACCCTTCCTGCCCTTGGAGACCTGGCAGGATTACTTGCAGACAAAAACAGATCTAGAAGGATAATTCCTTTGGATCTTATGGAAAGGAGAGACAAAAATATGTTTAAGGTCCTGCAAGGCTTTGCTTTTCTCTTGAAGAGACTTAAACAGGACAGCAGAAGCAGCAGTCCCAAAAGGATGTTTATTATCCAAAGAAGCATCCAACAACATGCCTTAATGTATTCAGGCAAAGACTGGAGACAAAACAAAGAATAACAGACCTAAAAGCTGTAGCCTTGGAAGAGGCATCAGCAGCAATATAGCTATACTTGCTAGAGTGGCGAGCCACTTAAAAAGTAGAACCTAAGAGATAAGGCAGAAGATTTGTCTTCCGAATCAGGGAGATCATGTAGATCTGGTAATTAATAGCCCCTAAAGGACAAAGTATAAGCAGTGTAAACCCTCTTACCAATCCTTTCCATTGCCTTACTGCCCTTATTAGAAGGCAAATGTTTGGAAGAGGGCAAGAGCTTGGAGGGTTTGTCATAAGAGACTGATGCCACAGCAGGATCAGCAGAAGGACATTTTAAAAATGACAATCCTCTGAAACCTAATAGAACCTATTAGATTTCTTAGGCGCAGGAGGCTGAGAATCAGGAAACTTAGAAGTAGCAAAAAAAAGGGGTGTATCAGGGCAGTCAACACAGGAGAAATTACATATGGTTTAGGAGTATCCACTTGAAGCAATACATAACTTTTCCTCTGAATATCATACACTTGAGAAGAATCCCACATAAAGGATTCTATCATCTTAGCAATTGTGTCCCCAAAAGGCAGTTCATCAAAAGATGACTCAGAGCTAATAGAGTCCTCTTCATCAGAACTATAAGCCAAAGTCAAGGACGTCTGTGAAGAATGGGACAAGGACCCCTCATCCCTTCTTGGATGACATGAACTCTAGGTGTAATATAAGACCAAAGAAAAGAAATGGGGCACTTATCTGATGGGTAGGTATTCAATAAACAACTATACATTCAGACCACTGAGCAATAATGGTGTTCAGACTGATAATAGGAAGTTACTAGGCTATTGGCCCTAAGGCCCTTACAAACCTAGCCAAGAATTTAGCCCATGTCCTGAAAAGTCAGCACCTGATGCCCCTGTCCAATACGGAGGCAGGTGGAATCCCAGGGGGTATATTTTCTGTTCCCCATCTAGTTATCCAGGTTGCATTTAAAAAGGGTTAATGAGGTACTCTGCTTGATGTGGAGAATGAGTCTATTCCACAGAATGGGGAGTAGTCTCTTGGACACAAATCTGTCCCACCAGCAAGTCTTATTGATGTCACAGACCAGGTTGAGGTCACGCGTGGGGGTTACTTGAGTGAAGCTTGACTTGTGGAATTTTCATTTTCCCTTTTCCTTAAATTCGTGGTTTCATAACTTCATACCCAATTACTAGGCTAGCTTTCTTAATAGGCCATTCTAAGCCTAGCCAATTTACCTCCCAAAGGTGAGAATCAAACACTGTACCTTGTGTCCGAGTCAAACACCTTAACCATTATACCAACCCCCACTCCAAAGATGTTCTGAGTAATGGGGAACATGTGTGTGGTGTACAGCACATCCAAGGTCACAAGGCTTTGGTATACCAGCTGAACATCAGGCTGCCCTGGGTAGGAGATCCCTATAGTAAAATATATTGCAACAGTGATATAGAAGGGCATCGTTGATCATACCATAGCTAGGCATTATCACCCCAAACCTCTGTGCTTCCCTCACCATTAACAAATAAGATAATAATGATAATGCCTGCTGAGGCTTCTTCTCAAGTATAACAGCCATAAAGTAAACTAACCCACAAACCCAAAAGTCTCAGCTTCTTGGTCTATAGCTTCCTGCACCTCTCTTCCCTAGAGCAGCAAAGGCTGATGTATAAACCTTGACTCCATATGATTCAGCCTCTGCCATCCACTACATGACAACTGTACCGATGAGGCTGAAAACTTCAACAAAGACTCCCTGCCAAATCTTCTCCTTGACAACCTGCAAAATGCCAACTTCCCCACTCTGTGGAATGAATTGTACAGCCCCCACTTTAAACTGTCCCCTGCTAGCAGACTTCCCACAACAAACCCCTGGCACCTGGCAACACTAGAAATACCCAATGTGCTCCAAAGATGCTTAAAACACCTAACTCTTCACCCCCATGAAGTACTTCAGTGTCCTGTCCCAATAGTCTCCCCCCCCATGTTCTCGGCTCCCAAAAAGCTCTGCAATCTGCAGCTATCCCCAGGAATTTAAGTCATGTACTAACACAAGTAACTCAGCAACTGATAAACTTCCCAAATCCCCTTGCCACTCAAACATATTAATATCAGTACCTGCTACTTGCTGTTGAGACATTGGGGGCATCCTAATCAGACTCCTCTGCTCACTTACTTCCAGTTCTTGAGGGTCCTTATGACATGGCCCTGCTGCACACCTTTGACCACTTCTGGTTTGCTTGACTGTAGACTCAGAGGCCTCTGTATTTTGACACTCTTCCTGACTTTGTTGCTTCCATCCTCCTCTACTCTATTCCTGTGGACAGCCTCCTGTGTTGTATGACCCTACTCCTGCAGCCCCTGAAATTACTCATCTGCCTGAGACACTATTTCTTGGCATTTCCTAGCCAAGACCTTCTACTTTTATTTTATTTTTTAAAATGAAATAATGTAGCTCAGACTATTGCATGAGGGTTATTGCCACTGTTTGACCACCCCCAGCACAGCCATGTGATGCGACTACATTGTATCACATCCTGATGTACCCAGCACCATGCTCTTCCCCTTAGAGGAATGTGCAGATACAAACATTATCTTTGTCTCACTGAGTGGAACTGAAGTGAAATAACAGCCAGCCAAGTGAACAGCTAACTAAGTATAAACAGATCCCTACCTACTCCAGACTGTTCCTGTCAGATTATACAAAAAGCAATCCTACACCACCCAAACAGATTAATGCCCCACAGCTGCATGAACAGTTAAATTCTACCACTAAATCTAAATTGTAGCCAGCATGATGGACCCCTTTATCATAAGCTGCATATTAACAGCAACTGCCCCGACCTTAAAACTGAACTGCTATCAAATCAGCCCAAAGTTAGTCTGAAGAACCATATATATTTGCTTAAACCATTTTTTATATACATCTGCTATACAAGTATATACATATATACATACACACTTCAGGCATCCTGAATAATAATCATCTGGCTCCAATTATATCCTAACACTTGTAGTAAGTGGAAAAAAATAGCCCTAATTCTTAACCATGCACTATTAATACCACTTCTCTATAAAACGAAAATCTTAAAACATACCTCCTGTAGCGAATGGAATTAAATAAAACCGTCACCACTCAACTCCTACTAAGTAAAATATTGAAAACCCCAGTTGATTGCTTGGACACTACAGCCTATCTCATTAACACCAACTGTAGTACCAAAGAGAAATGCCATGCCCCAAATCTACACTTGTACAACCTCCCTCTCCTACTCCACCTACCTTATAACCTCTCTCAAAACCTCACGTCCACCCCCTTCCTTCACGATCCATTCCAACTTACTTAAGACTCAGCCTAGCGACAAACTAATATTCTATGCAAACCTGATATGTACAGTTGTAAACTCTTGGAAGTTATTTGTATTCATTGCATATACTGATGATGTGCTATTTGCACAGGTTCCGAGGAAACATTTGAAGAACTTTTTAAGGAAATGGCAGAAAACAGATTTTACTTTTCTTTTTACTTTTATAGTGAATAACATCAAGATGGATTATTTGGCTCTTTGTATGATATGTAATAAAAACAATATCACGGCATACCTAAATTGATTGAAAACTCCATATTAATACATTTCTACATGGTCACAGTTGTTATAGTTGGTTACCTTTTATCTGATCAATGTTCAAACGATTGCAGCTCGTTTGATTATAATTGAACACTCATCAGTATACTGAAGTGCAAACAATTCAAATATACAAACTTTGGTACTAAATGTGCTTTATTTCACTTTATACATTAAGGGATCACATATTTAAAGACCAGAACTATGAGGGTAGAGTTTTTATGTTACAGGTGGACTTGTACATCCTGAACTCTCAGCTGTCCCTATTTTTGGGGGACATTCCTATATTCAGGCCAATTTTCCTCTGCATATGATGAAGCTATGTTTGGTGCTATGTCCATATTTTCAGGTTTCATTGGCCTCTTCAGACATTTTTTTAATCCCCCTTATCACACATGATTTTTGAACTTGTTTAGTACACAGAAAACAACTCTACATGACCAACATATTAGTGACACCAATAATTTAAAGAAAGACGACACGCATTTTTACATCTATCTTTTTCAAAAGTTAAATTAAGGACCTCAAGTGTCAGAATTTTGAAATGCAGGTGATTAAAGTCTGCAGATTCTAAACAGTCTCTGATAATGTGCTTACATATTTCCTTCATTTTAGATGCTCTTGTTTTTTAACATGTTTCTAAGTAGTATTCCACATTTGTAGTGGAAGCAGAAAAGTTATGTGCTATTTGGTATTTAAATTTTATTCCAAATAGATCTTGAGATCATTGTCTGGTTATGCTTACTTTTCAAAGGCCTTTCTTCCTATTTTTAATTTAGGATGCAGTTTGGGAGGGATATCTCTCTCCCAGAAAAGATTAGTGGCTGCTGATAAAGAATATAGGTACTATTAATAAATCAGCAGTGAGGTACTGAAACTCAAGTGGCATTCAATTTTGTACAGTACATCTATCAACCACCCAAATTTATGGCACCTACCACTTATGAAAAGTTATGGCTAAGAAAACATTTAGTACAAAGGAAATTATTTATTAGTATCTGGAGAGTTGATACACATTTAAACAGAGGCGTTATGATATTCAACATATTGAAAAAGATACCAGAAGGTCTACAGTCAAGACAGTAAAAGTTTAAATTATAGAATAACAAATGCCCTACATGGACAATGTAGTGATGATAAAATGACTACAAGTATGTATGAAAAAACAAACAAAGATTGCTTTGTTTATAAATATAGCATAATTTTTTGAAAAAAAGCCTCAACAAATAAAAAAAGGGAGATGCTATGTAATGACACAGCCTAATGGTTTTCTTGTTCTCAGACAACCTTTTCTAAAAGCATCAAAGATCAGGCTGTATGCAGTTATTTTCTCAGGATGTACTGTAATGGTGATTTATGGTTATTCCACTAAATCTACCTTTGCGTATTGTCACTATTACATGGGCGCAAAGGTTACACACTCAGAGTCTAGTTAAGTGATAACTGCAATTTACAAAATAGTAAATATGAGTTTTTGTCCTGGTCCACTCTCATCAACAAAATGGTCACAATGACTATGATGAACTGGAGTTTTTTTTTTTTTTTTAAAGACACAAAAACCATTGCACTATCGTTATTAATATGTCTGTTTGTCCACATCAAAAGATGTGTAGGGGAAACAAAAGATGAGCACTTGTATCTGATTCTAGAACACATTAAAAATGTTAAAAACAAGGAAAAGGATATACCCATTTCTTTATATTTTTCATTTTTGTAACTCAAATGCAATCAGTTCTAAGGGTACAGTCTTACAAGAAATAAATGAAAGCACTAGGTAAATGCAAAAAGTTAACTGAAATATAAAGAAACTTCAAAGTTTGTTAATATTTGCCACAGTGGATTATCTTGGAAATTAAATAAGATACATTTCAACTCAATTATTGGAACTGTGTTTTCATTGAGTGTTACATAACTTTTTAAAATATTTTTTGTTTCTTGTCCTATTTTAATTTTTGCATATTTTCTGGAAGGCTTGAGCCAAAGTGTAAAAGGACCACAGTAGTACTAAAACTGCATTTGCCATTTTTCACATCTTAGAAAAAGATCTTGAGGCACATCCAAATAACTACATAGATAAAAAAAGAGGGCTCCAAATGGACAGATGATGAATCAGGAAGCAAAGGAGATAAGGATAAATTCAGTTCTAGCAAATAATAAAGTCTTAGTGAGTACCCTCACGAGTTGGACCCAATTTTTCACAAAATCTCACCAATATGACATGAACATACTGCTTGCATTTTATACGGCATACATCATGGACAGTAGCAGGTTAAAAATAAAAATGCCAGCTGAGTGCAGAAGACCCAGAATAAAAAAAAGTGTGCAATTCTGGTAGGTGTACTGGTGCCGGGAATGGAAAAAAATGATAATGTAGAATCCTCAAGACACAGAAACAATTCCTACAGGCCCAGGGGGAGGGATGGTCCCCCACTGTAGATGGAAGTAGTCCACAAAAATCACAAAAATTGATAAGCCAGTAAAGAGCCATAAAGACAATAGAGTGGACTTTTGAGGATAAGAAAGAAATTATGTATTACCACCATTATGTAAGAAGCCCAGAATTTCCAGACAGAAAATACACAAAAAGATTAAGTGAGAAATTAGAGGAAAGAAAAATACTTGCACAAGAAAAACTGTCAGAAGCTTCAAATAAAAAAAATGTGTTCATTAATATAACAGATTAATGAAAAACATTATATAGACCAAGAAACCTTGGTCCATTTGGAAAAATAAGTGACTAAGGAAGTGCGAAAATTTAAAGAAAATCTAGAGATTTTTGAAAGGTATAAAAAAGAAATATGGATATGGAAAAGAAAGAAAAATCTGATGGTGCAATATTTATGCCAAGGAAAAAGGCAAATTAATCAATACAAAAAAAAAAAAAAGCAGCACCAAAGACATTGAAGAGAAATATAGGCAAAGGCACCCAGATATGGAAAATTTTCCAATACAAAAAATATGATTACAAAGAGGAAAAGCGGAAAACAGGAATTGTAATGGAGAAGTTTAAGAAATAGAAATTGAGGTTATGGATTACCTGTGAGGTAAAGAATTTAGTGTAGAAAATCTAATTTTGATAATACCACAGATAGAGCAATAGATCCCCAAATTAAGGAGAAAGCAATGGAGCAGGACATATCTGATCGGTTGCCATATAAAGATACTTTGGAGCCTCCCACAGGAAACCAGTACAAAAGCTCAGTTGGAGTTGCACAGCAAGGTGAAGGAACAGGAAAGTGTGGCAACTCAGACACAGTCAGTGTTGTGGGGTGATAGGCAAGTGAATTCCCATATGAAATGGCAATGGATGACAGGATGAAACTGAAAAGAATGTGGCACAGGAAGATGCTCGGGAACTTTCTGCAGAATGTCTGCAGGAAATGGAGAACAAAGAATATAACCTCCATTTAGAAGAAAATGGTCTAAGAGAAGAGTTGCTTGATTTAATAGAAGTGGACAGACATATTAAAAATCAATGAAAGAAACAGACTAAAGAAAGTCCATCAAACCCAAAAAAGTTAGAAGTTTGATAAAATAAATGAACACAATAATTAGTACTGTTCATAGAGCTTCATGTGATAACACAGAAATAAATAGGATATATTACTGTGCAGCTAAATTAATAACAGGTAAAGTCTTACCGCAAAAGCACAGGGCAGTAAGAGAAAGGAAGGGGAGCAATCATATACCATTATGGAAGTATTGAATAGAGAAAACTATAAAGGAATTAAAACAAGAAGTGTCACTGTTAGAAGAGCATACAAGAGGGAACAGATCAACAATAATACTCAAAGATAGACCTATTAAAATCAATGCACAGTATCAGAACAGGAAGGATTTATTGTGCACTATCACCAATAATAAATTACAAATAGCACAGGCAGAAAAAAAATAGAAGATATGGCGATAAATATAAATGAAAAGTACAAAATAAGTAATTTATTGATGACCCAAAAAAGTTTTATAGAGAATTCGGAAACAATGCAAAAGGAATTGAACCACCACCAAGAAAAGAAACAAATAGATACATTTTGAAGAAATATCTGTGATGATCCTGTGGAACATAAAGATGCTAAATGGCTAGAAAAAGTAAAACAAAGAATAAGAAGTACAAATGTACAGGATATGAAATGGGATGGAGTAAGGCCAGAGAGATTGAAAACATTTAAGAAAATCTTCTAATTGGAAAACCCCAGGCCCAGATGCAGTACCTAACTACTAAAAGTATTAACAATTTTACATGAAGATTTAGCCATGACTAAGAACTATTTGTATGCAAACCCCAAACACACAGCAACCTGGTTAACAACAGGAAAAAAATGTTCCTACTTAACAATGAATCTGCAAGCTATTCGAAACACTATAGGCCAATAACTTGCCTTCAAATGACCTATAAACTATACACTGGAATTGATGCCAAGAGAATTTAGTCATTTAGAAGAAAACTCAATCATGGCAATAAAACAAAAGGGTTATAAAAGAAATTCATATGGAACAAAGGATCATTTGTTGTTAAAGTCATAATAGAGAACTTGTAAAAAGGGGAAGAATCTAAGTATAGCATGGATAGACTAGAAATAAAGCATTTGCTAGTATCATACATTCATAGATATGAGAGGGATTAAAATGTATAAGATACACCCTACTCTGATCAATTATATTACAGTGATCATAAAACAGTGACAAACCACTTTGCACTTAAGCTATGATAAAGGACAAATTATTGTTCCAGGGATAAAAATCCAAGGGGTATATTCCAGGGTGAGACTCTGTCACTGCTGCTCTTTTGTCTTGCCCTTAACCCATTAAAGCTGCTAACTATAATTTGCCTCCCAGAAAGCAACAAAACGTAAAGACTTTGTGGACAATTTAAAACTGTATAATTTATCAGATAAGGAACTGAAAGCACAACTGCAAGTTTTCAAAACCTTTTCAGATGATATATGAATGTCATTTGGTCTTGATAAATGTGCAAAAGCAACCTTTAAAGCAGGAAAGCTGCAGTAGCAAAAAAACATAAGTTTCAGACAAGAATGTGATATAAAAGAACTTGAGCAAGAGGGAGTGTATAAATATTTGGAACTGATGAAGGATCAACAATAAAACATGAAGAAATGTTAATAAACTTAGTAAGGAATATTTTAGAGAATTTAAATTAATACTGAAAACAGCATTGACATCTAGGAACAAAGTCCAAGCTATAAACCAATTTGCTCTTCTTGTCTTAATATACAGTTTTGGAGTGACTGACTGGCCCAAAAAGGTGTTAGATAGGTTGCATAGGAAATGATGGATGCTTCATGCTTCTCAAATGATTTATAAAAATCAGTGCATACCAAGATTATATATTCCCCATTCTGAATCAGTGCATACTAAGCTTATATATTCCCCATTCCGAAAGAGGTATGAGCCTCCTCAAAATTGATTACAAGTAAACATATGTAGTACTGCATACATATCTGCTGACCTCACAGGACCCAAATGTAGTGAAAGTTTTAAAACATGAGGAGAATAAGTCTAAGATGGCTTCCCTGCTTAGTTTAGCAATAGCATATTAGCATCAAGAGGAAGCGGGAATGGAAATCAAACCAGAAGTAGATAAAACTTTGACAGCAATTGAATGTGCGGAAAACAATAGAAAGAATAAAATGTGAATGATCAGATGAGAAGGCAAGAAATGTGGAAAATGCATAAATATAGTTGCAAGTATAGAAAACTCTTGGAACAAACGCATGTTGATCAGAATCTAACAGGAATGGTTAATGAGAAATTAATTTAAACTAAAAGACGAAAGGTTAATACTGGCAGCCCAAGATAGTGGACTACATACATGTTGGTTTACAAAGTCCATTGAACATGTAGGTTTTGTAAAACAGAAATTGGAAACTGTCGCACATCTGGTTGCTGATTGTGACATACTGAATGGCAGAAGCACTGCAGTGCACACTGAAAAGCATAATATTGTGGCAAGACTGCTGCTCTGGGGATTGTGCAAACCTCGTACTGAAGTAGCTGAGAAACACTGGAAACATGATCCACAAAGCATCATAGAAAATGATAAAGTTTATATTACATTTGATCACCCATTACTAACAGTACAAAAAATAGATACAAGAAAACCAGATACAGCAATCCATGAAAAGTAGCATTGATCATTGAAATTGCTAAATCCAGTGACTATAGTGAATTACCCAAAGAGACACAGTCATAAAATACTAGGATTTGCAGGCAGAAACAAGGGCAATGTGGAAGAAGGATACCTAGACAGTTCCAATAGTAGTGGGTGCAGTGGGTCTTATAAAAAGGAATTTACAATCATACTTAGATATGTTACCAGTGGAACTGCAGTGATGGTGCTGCAGTAGCATTGTCGCCTCACAGTAAGACATTGTCCTGTTCAATTCTCAGCTTCTGTGTGGAGACATGCGTGAATGGGCGTACCTTCGTTGAAGGTTGTGCGTCAGAGCCAGCAACTCGGCACGTAAAAATCTACTTCCAATCATTAGCGGACCGGAGTTCCACTGTGGTGACCCCTAACCAGGAAAAGCCAAAAGACACAACAACAACAACTTAGATATGTTACCGATATATAACTCCATATGATATGCAGAGGCAGCCATTACTGGGCACATTGCGGATGCTGCAAAGAGCACTTCTGGCTAACATCAAAGAATGAAACAATACTAATTTCATGAACTATAATCATACTTGGACTTAAGAATGGGGTCCCTAATTGTCATGATATTAGAGACCTAAAAGGCTTGGAGAAAGAAAAAGGAATAATAAATGGGGCATGCTGTGTAAACTTATGCGTTTCTTAAAATAAGTAGTGTTCTCTAAATATGGTAGAACGTTATTTTTTAGTTCCGATCTTACACAGCTCATTCTAACAATAATATTATCTCTCTTTGTTTTTTCACATCTTTCAAAATCCTGTACACTTTTATATATCATGCATTTTCTTTAAGTACTAAAGTCATGCGTTTGCCTTACTATTTATCCAACTTAAAGGTAAGCGTTTTTGTTTCTGTATATTGCACAGCAAAACATTGTTTCAAATCAAACTAACTTTCCTTTATCAGGCCAGGGTTCACACCTGAGAAAATGCTGAAATTCCTCTCACTCAATGAATTATCATCCCAGACAATGATCATCGTCTCAAAAGATTAAAATAAAATGGTCATACAATGAATTTAACCCAAAACCTTAACATGCTAACCATTAGTCTAACCAGACTAACTGGGTACAGGTGTGTGTCACTGATCCCGGAAGGTAGATGAGGCAGTGCTGGAGAAGCTTTATAACCTCAACCTCTGCAATGTCCAGTCTATTAGACTTCAAGTGAAAGCTGACACAATGTCACAGAAATGTGAATTTGGTTCACAGCTTCATTCTAGAAGTAGGAATGAGAAGGTTCACTTATTATCTTATAAAGTGCTTCTTTAATTCAGGCAACAGTAAGTTGGTAATCCAGATCTGCAAACTGTCAATAATTTTAAGGACACCTTTGCAGCCATCTTGACTGGTGCCAGTTCTACCATTTCCTGCATGTCTGACATAAGATTAGGTAAGCAGACACGTCATATTTTATAGAAAATGGATGACTATTTATGGAATGATGTAACAATGAAAAATGTGTGCAAAATGACCCTGTTTACAGGACAAGACAATCCAAAGTATACATTTCCTTTCAACATTCAATTCCCTCTTCAAAATTATGTTATACTGTTGCTTAAAACTGACATGCCTCTGTCTCTTTCTTTGGCACTTATATGCTTTCTTTGGCACTTATATGCTGTTCATTACAACAGTGAAGAACACGCTGGGTATAGATCAAATGTCATACTACTTCGTTAAGGAATTGGTCTTCCTGGCTTGTGAATTGAACTATATTAACTAATACACGGGATATAGCTATGAGAGTGAAAGGTGTACCATTACATGTATTCTTCAAACAGTTTGCTTATTTGGGGGAATTCAACATCAGAATTTTGAACAAAAAATGCATATGGATCAGGATTTTTGTTAAATAGGTTTTTCACAAAATTTTCAACTACTTAAATATTTTTCAGCTTAAACTTGTCATTATAGGAGACTTTAGCAGTAGTACAACAGTATACCATTTACATACTTGCACTGTGGGATTGAGAGAGGGCTCATATCTCTCAACTGTCCAGATTTGCACAGAATGTCCAGATTTTTTCCTAATATTGTGGGTCTGTTCCTCATAAAATTTGTGGTTTTCCAGATTTCTGTGGCACATCCGTAAGGATCAAATTCACTAAATAATGAGAGGCATTTGAGTTTCAGACTTCATATCCTTCAAAAAATGCAAGGTAACTGAAGACCTTTTATTCTAGCAACTTCCTAAGTTTCTAAGAACAGTATTTAAAATGCATCCCTATTTTTGGGGCTTTGTCCCCCATTATGTTTGTTTTTGTCCAGACTTCTTGCACTAACCGGCTGAGAGCAATGAGAGGGCTACATTTGTGAGAGATGGGTGTCACATTCTTAAAATTAGTGTACAATTCCAAACATCCTACTATCACATAGGCTTTGCATAGTTATTATTCAAGCAGCATGAACGTGGGAGGTGGATGAAAGATGAAGTGCCTGGAGAAAACTAAAAGGCACACACCGGGCATTTAGACAGTATAAGAAGGTTAAAATGGATCCATACACCTTAATCAGTGAACAATTATTACCACCATACAATATTATCAAAAAAAGCTGTGCAACAGCTGTAGTTGTTATAAGCTGTAAGTCGTAATGCTCAGTGAAATGCATTGTATGTTTCTGATGCTTGCTCTATTAATGTGTTTATGATCTGAAAGTTTTATATGCAACCAGATCTAGGGAGTCATGTACATACACCTCATAAGCAGTTAACCAATATTGTTTCAAGGACTGCATTGCACATACTTCAGAAAGGGTGCAATTGGTTGATAAGCCATCACATTTGGTATTATTATTATTATTATTAATAATATGTGAAGTTAAAATAACAGTGTTAATAGCCAGTAAGAAACTGTAACAGTAAAATTAAGTACCAAAAGATACCATTACTGGAAAAGAGGCATTTATTCACTGATTGACATATCCCCTGACAAAGGTCAGCTGAGAAACACTGTTTCATGCCAGATGCTAAGTGTACATCTTTTTAATTAGAATACGAGTCAAATGAATGAGGATTTAAACATTACTTTAAAATACTTTTGCCACATAATGTTATGAAAATGCTTCCTTTCTTTTCCTTTTTCACTTCCAATAACACAAGCATATTTGAGGTACTAGCTAGACATGCATGAAAGGTTCATAGGTAGGTATTAGGCTATTGGCACTAGGGCCTATATAAGCCTATCCAAATGTTACCCTGGCTTTCGCCACCCAAGAAAAATATTTTCCTGTGCCCCTGTCGAGCAGAGCCACAGAGGCGATCCCCTAGATGAATTTCCTATTTCCAATCCGATCATCAAGATTTTTCTTGAAGAGTGCTAATGAGGAGCTTTGTTTGATATAGATAGGTAGTTTCTTCCAGAGTAAGGGAAGTCCCTGGGACAGCAATCTATCCCTCCAGGATATTCCGTTTATTGGGGTGAAAAGGTTTAGGTTCCTAGAGCATGTAGCTTGGAGGGATTGGGATTTCTTTAAGTCGAGCATGTCCAACAGCTCTGGGTTTGACATAGCTTTGCATGTCCATCACATATCGCCTACTCAGAGGCGATCTCTGCCCGAGTAAAGCTAGAGTTTTTTGAGATGGTCTGTGTAGGGCATCTGTTTGAGGCTGGTAATCCTCTTTGTGAGGTATTTCTGCATCCTTTCCAGTTGTTGTAGATGTCGTGAGGTACATACCAAAAGGGCCATTGTACTCTATAATGGGTCTAATGAGTGACGAGTAGAGGGGAAAAATTACCTTTTTTTCCTGGATAAGAAACCTTTTGTGATTAAGTGTGCCATGTAGAAGGATTTCCTGACTACTGTGGCAATGTGATTATCAAATGAGAGACTACTGTCCACCTGTTTCCCAAAGTCTCATCACACTTTCAGTGTTAAGTAGACTACCACCTATGTGGTAGCTCATGGGTACAGAGTTTTTACCAAAGGGGATGGCAATGCACTTTTTGGCATTGAGCTTG
The DNA here is from genome assembly GCF_019279795.1 of Protopterus annectens. Taxonomy (NCBI): domain Eukaryota; kingdom Metazoa; phylum Chordata; order Ceratodontiformes; family Protopteridae; genus Protopterus; species Protopterus annectens. The sequence goes on from NC_056749.1 coordinate 383,413,491, forward strand.
AGGCCATGGCTTTGATACCAGGCAGCTGTCTCTGTAAGGCCCTTTTGTAGAATGTCCACATCGTTAGGAGTTTCGATTATGGCTCCTAGTTTGCAGTCATCTGTGAACTTCATTAGCCAAAGACCTTCTGTGTTGGCCTGTACTTCAGAAAAGTAGATACCAAACAGGAGAGGACCCAGGACTGAATCTCATGGTACTCCACTTGTCTGAAGTCAAATTTAGAGTCTGTTACTTTCACAGTGTGGGTTCGGTCAGTGAGCCATTTGGCAACACATCTTGTGACACAGGGATTTATACCTAGTTTAGTGAGTTTATCTAGAATTCCAGAGTGGGGGATGGTGTCAAAAACCTTGGCGAGATCTAGATAGGCTGTGTGAACCACCTTACCCTCGTCTACGGCTTTGGTGACTGCTTCAAAGAAGTCAGTCAGATTTAGGAGACATGATCTGCCTTTTACAAACCCGAACTGGGTCCAGAGTTTGGAGATTACCAATGTCTTTGTGTATAAGATCCATGATGATACTTCCATGGCCTTGCAGACCAGGCTTGTTAGCTTAATGGGGCGGTAGTTCCCATGGTCCCTGGTGGATCCGTCTTTGCGGAATGGGATAACCATCACTGTGCACCATTCAGTGGGCACAAAGCCTGAGGTGAGGTTATGATTTAACATGGTGCTTAGTTGGGGTGCCAGTTCATTCTGCAGTTTGTGAAGAACGCAGCCTGGGATGTTGTCAGTTCCCATGGATGCTGTGTTCTTGGCTTTGGAGAGTGTGGTTTTTGCCTGTGCTGCCGTGATTACAAGAACTTTGCATTCTTCTGGTATAGAGATGGGCCCTTTAGAGGGTGAGAGGGGGGTAAAGTTAGCACTGAACCTATTTGCCAGGATGTTGGCAACATCAGTTGGTTCTGTAAATTTAGTGACATTGTACTGTAACTCAGAGCAGATCTGAGTGTTGCCATTGAAATTCGTGACATAGCTATAGAATGCTTTGTGGTTGTCTTTAGAATCAGTGGCGATTTTGTTTTCATAACTAGATTTGAAGGATTTTATGAGGGATCTCAGATTCTTACTGAGGCTGACCAGGGAGTTCCTCCAATCATGGGATTTTACTCTTTTTTGCAACAGTTTCTTTCTTCTGTTGTAGAGTTTGTTTATGGCAGAGGACCGCCAGATTGGCTTCCTTTTTCTGGAGGATAGCATGATCCATGTACTCATGTAAGTGCTTATAAAGTGCATTTGTGTAGGATTTAGCAGTCACACCTCTACTTTCCGTCTGCATGGGTGTCATGCAGTTTATCAGTTCTGTCTTAAGAAGTGTGAAGTTTTTTTTACAGTGGTTTCCCTAATGGGGGCAGGATGTGGATGTCTAAGGTGATTAGCTTGTGGTCGAATCTGACCAATGAGGAATTGACCTCTGGTGTTGAACACCACTCACCCATGTTGGCAATGACCAGGTATAGGGTATTGCTGCCCCTGGTGGGGGTGTGGATAAGATGATCCAAGGTGTTGAATTTATGAATTCCAGAAAACTTTGAGCAAGAGAGTTGGTACATGAGTAGAAAGAATAATTACTCTCCAGAAGTTGTCACTCATTACAAAAGGAAGAATTAAATTTTATTTTTTATCATTTGTTAACCGGGAAAGTCCGACTTGGAATGAAGCCATTTTTCAGCGGAGGCCCAGGTAGAAAGGCTCCAGATGCATGTCTTTGTAATATAGAGTAGTATGCAAAGTAATCCGTTTAGGACTCTGCAGACAGAAAAATAATCATATGTGGATGATGAAGGACTGGCTTCCTGAACAAATCTGCAAAACTAGCGCTGTCTCGCTTGTCATCTTTTGTATATATATTTGCTTATATATCAGCTGGGTCATTGTGTTTCCCATAAGCAGGTTGCAGGTCAACCTCAACTGCATCTACTTAATTTTGTATTACACTCAAAGTGTCCAGAGAACAAAAACTGAAACCTGTAATTAAAGGATGTCAGCATTTTTGGTACAGTTATCTGTAACATTTTGGAGGAAGTATTTGAAATTCCTTTTGTAAGAGCACCTAATTGCTTGAATTAGGAACTATATTTTACCTACACTTTTGTGTCATGTGCAATGTGTTGCACAGTCTACTGCCCAATGACTTTTTTTGAATAGGGTAATGCTACTTTACTTACCAGCAAGCAAACCAATAGGTGGGGCTTTATAGTCATAGAAAGATTATTTTTGTTATAACCTTGTGCAAGAGGCAAAATGGGAATT
>NC_056749.1:383423244-383485744 GCF_019279795.1 Protopterus annectens
GCCATTTCAACCCAATGTAATACCACAGACATGCTAGTCAATACCAAAGATTGCATTTAGTGATGACTGCCCATATTCAGAAGGGTTGTGGCACTATCCCTGGTAAGAAATTACAGTGCCCCATCCACTCATCCACGTTCCTGTTGAACAGTGTCATATAGGTGGACTGTTTCACATGAATTAGTAGCCTGTTCCAAAGATACAACAGTCACTGGGAGATAAATCTGTCCTTTCCAGCATGTCATATTTAAGTCGCAGCCCATATTTAGGTCCTTGGAATGGCTAGCTCTAAACCCATCTGATTTACAGATATGCAGCAAGTTCATTAGGTTTGGGTCTTGGATTGTTCTGTATGGCAGCCATAAGTTTCCACTAAGAAGTCTATACAATGCATAGTATATTGACAGGAACTTTAGATGGTCTGTGCAAGGCATATGCTGGAGCCCCTCGATCTTCTTTGTTAGAAACCTCTGAGGTCTCCAATTGCTGTAGGTGCTTAGTAGAGTACATGCTGAATGGGTCGTCGTACTCAGTTATGGGCCAGATAAGTGCCGAGTATAGGGGAGTTAAAACTTCTTTTGCTCTCGAGCTGATGCTTTTACTAATCAAGTGTGCTATATGGAAAGCTTTCCTTACTATGGTAGACATGTGGTGGTTGAAGTTACGGTTGCAGTCAACCTGTAAACCCAGGCCCCTTACCACTTCATGGGTACTTGTTGCTGATTTGATAGTGTGAAGGGACATTGTTTGTGCCAAAGTGAATGATGATGCATTTCTTTGCATTCAGTTTCAGACTGTGACTAATTCATCAGTCACTGGTCTGCATGAGACCCTCCTGGAGGATACTGACATCATTTGGGCATTCAATGACTACACCTAGTTTGCAGTCATCCACAAACTTGTTTAGCCACATCCCCCTCATTTTGATCTAAACTTCTGAGAAATATATACCAAACAGTAGGGGGCCCAGCACTGACCCCTGTGGCACCACACTAACAGGTTTGCTTATTGATGTGGAGTCACCCACTTTGACAGCATGTGCCCAGTTTGTGAGCCAGATGGCAGCCTGTCTTACAATGAAGGGATTTACATTCAGTTTGCTAAGTTTATCAGTAATGTCTTAATGTGTGATTGTGCTGAAAGCCTTTGCCAAGTCTAGGTATGCTGTGTACACAGGTTTGCCCTCATCAGTGGCCTTGGTCACACTTTCAAAGAAATCCACTAGATTTAACAGGCAGAATCTTCCCTTCATGAAGCTGAATTGGGTAGGATCCAGGGTTGGGAAGTCACCTATGTCTTTATTTATGAGGTGCATAATGATGCACTCCATGGCCTTACACATGAGGCTGGTCAGGCCTAGGGGTCTTTAATTCCCTGGTCTGTTGCTAGGACACCTTTGTGGAAGAGAATAGCTGTAGCTGTTCTCCATTCCACAGGAACAAAGGCTCATGTTTTAGCCTGTTTAAAAAAAGACAGTCTGGGATGTCATCTGGTCCCACAGAGGATGTGTTTTTGCCTTGGACAGGGCTTTGAGGACCTTCTCTTCAGATATGTAGGGTGGGGAGGGTTTGTTGTAAGTTAGGAGGAGATAAAGGAGTGATATTTTCACCAAACCTATCGACTAGCAGCTTTGCTATCTCTGTGGGGTCAGTGTGTGTGACACCATTGGCCACTATTTCTGCACATGTTTGGGTCCTGCCCTTTAGATTATGTACACAGCTGTAAAAGGTCTTATGGTTATTCTTGGCAGTACTTGCTAGGTTTCTCTCAAAGGAGCTCTTGGAGGATTTGGCAAGTTGTGCTATTTGCCTGTTGAGGCTGAGTAGGGTGCTCTTCCATTGCTGGGGCCTTGTCTTTGTTTTCTTGGACACAGCACTTTATTGTAGAGTTTGTTGATGCTAGATGTCCACCATAGCAGCTTGGTTTTACTTGGGGCTCTGGCTTTGATTCTTTCTGGTACAGCCAAGTTTATATGCTTATGCAAGTGACTGTACAGGGCTTTAGTGTAAGCTTCAGTGTAGTTACCACTGTTAGCTTGAGATGGGGCTTGGAATGCATTTATACCTTCAGCTAGGAGTGTATAGTTTGCTTTGGTGGAGTTTTTAGACTGATTTCACCCTTTGTGAGTTCTGATGTTAGTGTCAGCTTGAAGGTGACTGATTTGTGGTCAGTTTTTACTAAGAAGGGTCCAACAGTTCCATCAGTGCACCTTTTTGACATGTTGGTGAGGAAGAGATCCAGAATGTTTGTTCCTCTTGACGGGTTACAGGCAATTTGTTCTGGTGAATTTGAATTCACAAAGTCAAGGAACTTTTGTGCTAGCAAGTTTGGGCTAGCATAGGTTTCCCATTTGATGGTAGGATAACTGAAATCCTCCATACCAGTGTATTCGGTAAAATTTGGATTGTCTTCAGTTTGATTAAGAAGGCATCTTGGGTGTCATGAAACATGGAGGGGGATCTATAACTAGCCAAGACTTGAATGGGGTCTTACCACTGTAAAAATAGACCTGGAGTAACTCCATGGAGTTGTGTAGTCTAACTAGAAGGGAAGTACATGTATCTCTGATACAAATTGAAACACTGCCTCCTTTGGTTTTTCACATGTTTATTTTTGTGGTTTAAAGGTATGGAAGGCATTGTAGCCTTGCAGGGCTGAAGTACTCTGAAGCCTTCAATCAAGTTTCTGTGACTGCACAGATGTCAAACATTTTCTAGTGATAGATGTGCTTCCAGAGAGTGCAGTTTTTGTTTAAGCTAATAGCATTTAGCAGCTTGACCCTTATTTTGTTCTGATTGGACACAGGCAAACTGTAAATGGTTCATCTTCCAGGGCCCTACTTGTAAATGTTTCATCTCCAAAGCCCCTGCTTATACTTCTTAAGGGAACCAGAACTTGTCAAAGATTTGGGGTGCATGGTTAAGTTGAAAAAGGATACAGTGGTCATTAGCCTAGTACACACCTACAAATCTATGAACAGTGAAGTGGTGGTTTGAGGGAAATTAAGTAATGTGAATGTATGTTGTGTATGTGTACATGTGCAAAATGGTGTTTGTGAATTTGGGTTAGAATAAGGACTAGGGGAAGGGATAGATTTAGTGACATTCGTGCACTTCTAGGTTAGAGTTATAAAGTACGGTCCAGATAAGGGAATAGATTTAGCATCATGCATGTGTGATGTTGGATCTGAAGTGTGCGTTTGTCAGTGTCTTGCACAGTGGAAAAGGGTCCTTGGTAAGGTAATGTGCAGGGTCAGGATTATAAGCATAGACTTAGGGTTATGGTTAGCATACATCAGTAAAGTGGAATAGAGATCCACAGCTCTCAACTGTCCAGATTTTTGCAGAATATCGAGATTTTTACCTGACATTTTTGGTCACTTCCTCACAAAACATGTGGTTTTCTGGCAAATCAGTGAGATCCGAATTCACTATATAACAACAGGTATTTAAGTTTCAGTTCAAATGCATGGTAACACAAAACATTTTATTATAGCAACTTTCCAAGTTAAAATGAGCAATATTTAAAATTTGTCCCTATTTTTGGGCGTTTGTTCCCCCATTATTTTTGGCTTTGTCCAGGTTTTTGTGTTTTTGAGAGGTATATAGAGGCCTGTTCTCTATAAGATTCCTACTAGAGTCACTTCCTCCTTAAATAATTGACTAGCTTCAATCATATTCTACAAGAGACATTCTATAAGTAGTGCTGCATTTGGGACTACAAAAGTGTTCCTTTACGAAGGAAAAATTTGATATTTTACAAAAATGAACTGCATCTGGACTAAGATATGTAACCTGCCAAAGGATTCAAAAAAGCTAAAGATATGCACTGAAAAACCAGCTGTTAATGACTACTGATTTTAAGTCACTCATATTTTTATTGCACATTTCAGCTCTGTGTTGTTGTTTGCTCTTTGTTTGGCGAGGATCACTTATCAGTGAAGGTGCTTTGCCTTTTGATAATAGTTCTGCTTGTTATTTGCATTCCGAGTGCCTTTGCATTATAATATATGCGGGATTGGTTTAATATAGATTTTCTGAACATAGGCATTTTTTGAGGTGAGGACATTAGTTATGTTTGCCTTGATTTTAATTCTTGAGTATACTGATGTTTTCAAATAGGAAATGTTTAAAGTATTAGTATTACCATGGCATTAATCAAACTTCTTAGTAGAATATGCTAGTGATTGCTCTCATGTTTTAATAGAAAATGGACGGTATACTTTTCTATGATTCTTAGCAGAGAAACCAATGTATTCCAAAGCTGGAATGAAATCAACCATATAATAAATACCATGCCAATAGGATGGGAAGCTGTAAATTTACCCCAGTCTGTCCACAGGGTCACTTATGGATTGAAGCTGTCAAGACAAAAAGTATTATCTTGTCACCATCCCTACAACTCCTTAGCTACTTCTCTAGTAATATGACCCCATACAGATGGACATGATACTCAGAACCCAAATGGTCCGAGATGTGAGGCTAGGCATGTCAATGCCCTAGCAGTCATTAACCTAGTAACAACCTATGAACCTATATCAGTTACATGATATGGACGTTCATCTTTAGGTTGTATCATTTTCTGATCTGCAGAAAACATGTATAGCAGCAGGATTAATTTTGGAAATGTTCAAATACTAAAATTGTTATGTTGCAATAGAGAGAGAGGCCGGTATGCATGGTCATGAGGCTCTATTGCACAGGCCATTTCCTGTATTGAACTTGTAGTCTATTCTTTCCATTAGCTAGTTGAGACAACACTACGGCAATGTATTGTTCTATATCCAGAGGGAGCTTTGTCACTGTAAATACTTTTAGTTTTGTTTTTGTGTATTCTGCCATTTTTTTTTTTGGAGGGACACATCTAACATGGAAGTAAGAAAACATTTTAAAACATATAAATCGTGTTTAAGATTACACATCCCATTAATGGAGAGTTAAAAAAGAAAATCAGTATTTTAATTGAAAAAGAATACTTGCATAACACATATTTAAGTGCATTAGTATATAATAACAAAGGAAGACAGGGTTATGAGACAGTTTTGGATCCAATAACCAGGAGGTTAAAAAAAAAAAAAAAAAAATAGTAGTAATATTGAAGTGATAAACCTATAATGACATCTGGCAACTTAAAATCGTTCATGACAGGGTGCTTGCTTGGGTGATACTTTTGTAGTTGGTGACTAGTTATTTAACAGTGTCATTGCATCTTTATCCAGGCTTCCATTACATAATCTTTTTTTTTTTTGGGGGGGGGGGCATTTTAATATTAGGCAATTACTTTCACTTGGAAATAAGAGTTATCCAGTAAAGCATATAGAGTAGTAAAGGTACAAAGGTTTTAGATTAGCAGATGCTGGTTTCCTAGAAAAAATGGTCATTGAAATACCACACCACAAGGTGAATCCAATTGGGAAAAAACAAGAAAAACCTAGCCAAGCTAGAGTTTTCACTGTGTGATTCCTTAAAACCTCTTGTTACAAAGAAACAATCTACTGAGTACATCAAAAAGGTGCTGGAGTTGACAGACAGGGCTAGGACAAACGCAAAGTCAATGCTGTTAGTAGCTTTTGACGTTGAGTCGTCTGATAATAAATAGGGCCAAGCCAGTTTAAGTTTTCTGCAAGTATTTCAGTTTCCTGCTTCTTTTTAATATGATCTGAGACTGAAAATGATATATTATAGTTTAACCTGTTATTGATAAGCTTATGTGTTGGACCTCTTTGGAGTTTCCTTGGTTTGTAGTACTCTATAATGGAGGTACATTAATCCCTCATTATTGCTTTTCTTGAGGGTGAGACCCTTCCATTGCAAAGAAAGAAATTGACATGGCTGTCTATGGTTGTTAGACTAAAAAAAAAAAGTCTTTCTGACATGTATGCTTTATTTAACTCTCTCAAATTCCACCAGTGATGGTATTCGAAGCATGACTGTAGCAAGTGTGGGGAGAAGGGGGTGGCTGCTCTGAATGTCAGCTGTTAGGGAATACAACTGGCACTGTGGTAAAGGAAACAATTTTGTTAGGGAATATGACTGTCACTATGGAAAAGAAAACCATTTTTCTGTGCAAGCAGTATATTCAGTCATTTAAACATCCTCAGTTGTGATCACAGCTGCTTAAATTAATTTCAGTACTTGATTTGCTATAAGGGTGTAAGATTGTCAGGGGGTCAGAACTGCGGCTCTGTTCTTGACTGCAAACAGTATGATTTCCAATAAGACTGTTCTGCAACTCCTACTCAGTTGCTGATTTCATCCTAGTCGGTGTGTTTGTGCATTTACATATGGATCTCTGCACATGAGTGTGTGTCAATGTTTTCTTGTTTTAAACTATGTAATAATATTCATTATGATGTCATTTAGATTGTCTAGAAATTTTTAAGTCCTATTCTTGTTTGGGTAACAATATTCATTGTCTAAGTCCTACCAGCCTGTAATCTGTTAATTGAGCTCATGATATATCTCTTATCTCTATATGTGGAGCTTTTCTCCCCGGGCCTCTACTGAAAATGGAAATATATCCAGCTAGACTAGCCCGGTTAACAAATGTAAAATAACAAATGTAAAATAAAATAAAATAAATAAAAATAAAATATTGTGTTTTAAGTATGGCAAATACCTGTTATGCAAATGCATAACAGCCCTTTGGTAGACCTTCTGCTTTTTTTGTTCTCAGCGCTGGACTTTTGTGTTTTTGTCAAGGAGGGGTCTATCAGGCAGACTAGCAGCAAATAACCAAGTTAGAAACTTGCACCTTTAAGTCAGCACACTGCAGAAAAAAAAAATCTCTCTACTTTCTGTGTTCTAACAAAGTATGCTTTCAATCATTAGTGGATGTCTGCTGTTTTGCCATGCATCAGAATTATTTAGTCTTTCCGTCATGGATTTCATTTTTTAACTGCTATAGAACTAACAAGGTGAAAGTAATGCAGCAATCTAATACGCAGCAGTTTCAGATAATGTGAACTCATACATGCACCCCCACCTCGTGAGAAGCATGCGATAGTATTATGTATTACAGTAAGAAATAGGCTGACCTCGCATATTTTGGGGGAGAGGGGTGAAAAGATTTTTTTCTCACAACTATTTTATATTCTTGTAGAAAAAACTGCATACGCTATATCCAAGCACATTGCCTGCACCAGTACAACAAACTGAACCATTTGCTCATTCAAACTGGCAGATTTTTTGAAAATGTTTATATATTGCATACGGCACAACATTGACATAAATATCTATCAAAAATGGAATCTGCAGTAAAAAAAAAAATCTTTAAACAAACAGCCTGTACCTTTAACTTAGGACTCCCTTTCAGTTATCTGTCTCAGTAAACCAACCTTATTTTCACTCTGTAGTGCTTTCATAATTCAGGTTCCAATCAACCCTACTCCTTACAAGGTAGTGTCTTCACACATGATTTAAAACAGAGGAATACTATTCCCTCTGCAGAGTAAGCTTTTGGCATGAAAAGGTACAGAGTGGACAGCAGTGTGTGACAATTTCAAATTGCAGAGTTATGACCTTGTAAAATTAAAGTTCTCACACTGGAATCCAAAGAAAACTAGAGAGAAAAAAAAAAAGACAAAGGCAGTTGGTCCCAGCTTCGTGATTTATTTTTATGTGGAGCTGAATGGCAAACAAAGTGGTTTAGTGTTTCTGTGCATGTCTTACTCACTGTTCCAAGTGTATTCATAACTCCTTCATAGGTAGCAATAAATCACCTAATATACCCCACTGTTCCAGGAAATAGGTTAATACAACCAAACACTGTCCCAAGTAATAGCTACAAACAGTAACTCTGTAACATGCAACTTTCGCGTGATAGATCTGTGGCTTCTTTTACTGATCTTCTATGAAATACATCTTGCAAAATTGCTCATGCAGTTTTAAAATAATTTTTAGTTCATAGCAATGTGTATTTATTATGAAAAGAACTTTGCAGTGTCTTGCAAATTATAAGATATCTGAGGACAGAATTAAAGGTCCCTAGGTAATCAACAGTTCTGAAAACATGCTGTAATTTGACAAAGCCAGATTCCCCACAGTGTTATACAGGTCTACAAAACCACCATTCACTTTTTTATTGCTTTCATGAACAACCATGCTGTGAATCTAAATGATCAGAATAGTTGATAATGAACTGCTGTGGAGAAAAGGCAAAACAGCTGACTGCACTTAAGGCTTTTGAATGAAACAAATGAATATGGGTGTTACAAGATGAGAAAAGTGAAAATGAAATGCATACAAATCTACAACTGAGAAAGAAAGTAAATCATAAATGAAGCAAGAAAAAAGCTGTGGCAAAGGTAAACAGCAACTGACAAGACAAAATGTAAAGTTACATCACCACCTTCATTACTGCCAGCTGAAGACTTCCAAAAGCCCCACTTTGAAACCTTCCTTTGTACAGCATTCTGCTAGATGTGCAGTATCACTTGTCATCCATAAATGCACTTGTAAAGCCTGTGCTTCCAAATCAGTCATTAAAACAAGTAAATGCACTGCACTGCCTTCAACCACAGCATCTTCCAATAGTTTGGATTACAAACCAGCAGGAATGTTCCACTGATTATTCCCATGACATCAGAAGCAATCATTTCCATCACAAAATATGATATTTTATATACCTCACATGACTGCATATTTCTCTTACACTTAAATAATGCTGTTCCTGATTTTTAATGTGCTGCATACTACAAATGCTCCACTATCTCATTTCAGACTATTAATAATATAACTTTAACAATTTAAAATGTGACAATAAATGTTACTTTATAACACAACAATTAATTGTGGAATGCAAATTGCCACTTATATGTGTGAAATGGAATCTAAAACTGATTAAAATTGTCAGTTAACATCATAGGATAATAGGAGTTTACTAGGTTATTGATTGACCTTAGACAGAGGCACAGTAAACTAAACCTTAAAAAGGGCACAGTATACTCAAATCAAGTAAGCCATACAGAATCGGGCTAGGCTTATAATTGCCCCAGGGCAGATAGCCTAGTATGAACCTATGAACCTATGAATTGATGGACATTCTCCACCTAAAGAAAACCATATCCCCTCGAGCCACACACTCCAGGGATCTAAACATCACCACAACAATAAATAGGATGTGCTGGAGGGATAGATTCCTGTCCCAGAGACTTCCCATGCTCTTGAACAAGATTCCAATCTACATTAGGCAAAGCTCCACACTAACCCTCTTCAAGAGAAACCTTGATGAGTGGATGGGAAACAGAAAGTTTACCCCATGAATCACTTCAATGGCTCTGCTGGACAGAGGCACAGGGAACTAATCTAAGGGGGTGGCGAAAGCCAACACATTTTGGAATGGCTTATAAATGCCTTTGGGCAGATAGCCTTGTACCTACCTACCTATGGAGGTCATTTTAAGCCTAGCCTTTTCATCCCAATGCAATACCATAGATACTCTAGTCAATACCCAGGATTGTATTTAGTAATGACTGCCCATGTCCAAGAGAGTTGTGAGCACTATCTCTGGTAAGAATTTATGATGACCCATCCACTCGTCCAGGTTCCTTTTGAACAGTATCATAGAGGTGCTCTGTTTCACATGAATAGGTAGCCTATTCCAAAGATGCAGTAGTCGCTGCGAGACAAATCCGTCTATCCAGCATGTTCTATTCAAGTCACAGGCCATATTTAGGTCACTAGAATGGTAGTTCTAGTCCCGTTTGACTTATGGATGTGCAAAATGAATTAGGCTTTGGTCTGAGATTGCTCTGTAAGCCAGGCATAAGTCTCCTCTAAGAAATCTATATGATAAAGTATAGTGACAGGGACTTCAGCATGTGCCTTACACAGACCGACTAAAATCCGTTGATCTTCTCAGTTATAAACCACTGTGATCTCAACAGTTGCTGGAGGTGCTTTGTACAGTACATGCTAAAAGGGGTGATATACTCCATTATTTGCCTGATTAGTGATGAGTATAGAGGGGTTATAACCTCCTTTTTTCTACAGGTAATGCCTTTACTAATCAAGTGTGCTCCGTAGAAAGCTTTCCTTACTACAGTATTCACATGGTGGTCAAAGTTAAGGTTGCAGTCAACTTGTGATCATGGGTCTCTTACCACTTTGTAGGTACTTAGGGTATTATTGTTGATTTGATAGCATGAAGGGACATTAATTTTGCCAAAGGGAATGATGATGCATTTCTTTGCACACAGTTTGAGACCATGACTAAGACACCAGTCATTGGTCTAAGACCCTCTTGAAGTATATGGACATCATCTGGGGATTCAATAATTGCACCTCTTTTGCAGTCATCTGTAAACTTGGTCAGTCACAGTCCCTTAGTTTTGGTCTATACTTCTGAGAAGTATATACCAAATAGTAGGGACCTTAACACTGACCTTTGTGGCACCCCACTAGTGACAGGGTCTAGAGGATGATGTGGAGTCACCCACTTTGATAGTGTGTGTCTAGTTTGTGAGCCAGTTGGCAACACATCTTACAACAAAGGGGTTTACATTCAGTTTGCTAAGTTTATTGGTAATGCCAGAGTGTGGGACTGTGTTGAAAGCCTTAGCAAAGTTGAAGCTGTGTGCACAGATTTGCCCTCGTCAATAGCCCTGGTCTCAATTTTGAAGAAATCCACCAGGTCTGGCAGGCAGAATTTGCCCTTGATAAAGCCAAATTAGGCTGGATCCAGGGTTTGGAGGTTGCCTATCTCTTTGTTAATGAGGTTCATAATGATATGTCTCACAGATAAGGCTGGTCAGACTTATGGGTCTATAACTCCCCAGGTCTGTTGCTATGCCACCTTTGTGAAAGGGAATAACTGTTGCTCTTTCCCATTCCACAGGAAGAAGGCCTGTGGTTAGGCTATGATTGAAAAGGGTACCTAGTGGTGATGCTACTTCATGTTTTAGCTTGTTTAGAAGACAGCCTCTATGGGACCAGACAGCATCCCAGGCAATGTTTTTGGCCTTGGACAAGGCTTTAATGACCTGCTCCACAGATATGTGGGGGGAAGAATTGGGGGCAATGTTTGCAAAAAGTTTGTAAGGGATAAGGGATGAAACTTTTACTAAATCCATTCACAAGCAGGTTTGCTATCTCTGTGAGGGTCTGTGTGTGGGATACCATTAGTCACAAGTTCAGTACATGCTTGGGCCCTACCTTTTAGGCTACATACATAGCTGTAAAAGGACTTATGGTTATCCTTGGCTTTTGCTTGCTAAGTTTTTCTCATAGATCCCCTTAGAGGATTTGACAGCAGATAAACTTACATATTCATAGAGGGTGGAAAATGCTATTAGAGAACACATTGAATGAGCATGGTAGCAGGAAGGAATAGGTGGGGAACAGAAACAAATTATCTTTAAGAAAAAAAAAAAGAATTTAGGACTAAAAAAACAAGAAAATGGGATTAAAAACGACACAAACAAGTACACATAGATAAGTTGAAATGCAGGTCTATAATCTGTCAAAGAATGGTGCACTGTTCAGGTTTACTTTTTAAAAAAATAATTGACATGTTTCTACTAAAACCTCAAGAGAAATTATATGCAGTCTTAATCCATTTTCATTGTGTTTTTCAAGGAGGATATTTCACCAACACTGCACAGTGAATATTACAGCAAACTATTTACATCTGATGTGTTTATCTGGGTTGCTGTTTTCTTGTTATTAGAGGTCATACAACAGCAATTGTGTCACAGCCAGCTTCATCAGAATGTAGTACAATATCACAACTCAGGTCTATGACTTTAGTGGGTAGTAATAACATGGTAACAACTTGGAGAGAGCAGTAATACAAGAAAATGTTATATATTCACAGATATCTGTAAAATAAAAGCCAAGAATAATAAAATATACAATTAATAAAATCCAGGATATTCCCAATTATTTTGCAGTGCGTGGAATGCTACAATTATGTCCAGATTTCAGGAAAAAGAAAAGCTTGACAAGTGCCTCACTGACCACTGTCAACATAAAGGTGCTTAAAAAAAAGCTTGCTAAGCACCTCTAAGTGGTAGCTGGTGACTTCAAATCAAAGGGGGGGGGGGTGCAGGAGACAGCTGAATGGTGGGTGCAACAGGAAGGGGTGGGGACAACTAGAAAGGGGCAGAGGTATGCTCAAAACTATAAAAACTGGGACTTTAAATACACTGCCCTGGGTGCCAAACTGCCATTATGAGAGTCCAATCAAGACAAAATGAACTAGAGAAGAAAAACAAAAAGGTTGTGAGGCATGAAAAAATTAATTAAATTTTTAAATACATTACTAGAATGCCAATCAAAATAAAGTATAAAAAAACAAGCAGCACTCAACTCAAACTACTTCACCATGCACTGCAGTTCTGATATATTTAGCTTTAGAAAAGTACCAAGTAACATGCTGAAAGTAGCAATCTCTGTGATACCCCCACTTGTAAAAATGTGTCTTATCCAAAAAGACCTGCTGCCTAGCAACTATGTACTTGTTTCATAGGGAAAACATGATCAAAGTAAATAAGTGAACAGTAAACAAGAAGCAAGCTCAAGATAAATTGCTTAAAGCATTACTGCACTGGTTATGGTCCACACATGATAGATTGGCATTCTGGTTAATTTACGGGTAAAGCCTACAAAGATGACTGCAAGTCTCCAACAAATGTAATGAGTGTCTGAAAATACTGTAATCCTGTCCTTTATTACAAATACTGTCACATGCATTTCAACACCCAAAGCTTATACGTTATCTAGTTATATAAATATTCTCTGCATGGCAACAACAAAAAGGCTTTCAATGCTGATAATTCTTTAACACTATACTTATTAAAGCTTACTTGCATCTTACAATTGCCGACAAGCTTACCTGATGGTCATTAAACTATTACTACTTAAACAGAGCAACAGGCACTGCAAGAACATGCATTTTCTGAATAATAAGAAGGATAAATCAACAGCATAAAAATATAACAGAAAACCAGAACATTCTGCAAAATCAAGGACAGATGAAAAGCCACTGTAGTACTTGGGTCTACCTTGGATGGGGGGATACTCTGCATACTTACACTGCATAACTCCCCCTTGCCTTGCTTGGACACATCCAGAGTCACTACATGGGGAAGTGGATTACAAGTATATCACAATTTGAAATGTCTCTGGCTGATGGTGATGGTCCTGACACATTTGTCATACCTCTCAACCTCAGAGCAAGAAATCTGGAAAACGCCATAAATAGAAGTGGGAAAAAGGCCCAAAATAATGATTTTTAAATATTGCTCTTATAAACTTAGAAAGATAATAGAATAGTAGGTCCTTGCATTAGTATTAATTTTCTGAAGGGTATGCAATCTGAAACTCAAATGTTTGTCATCATTTTCTAACATTACTCGTAAATCATTTGCAGCTTGCTACTTATTTGCCAAAAAAAAACACAATTTTATAAAAAACAGACCAAAAATGTGATGGAAAAATATAAAATAGCCACACAATACAACTGGGAACCTGTCAAAGGGGGGACACTTTTTTAATATTAGCACTGTTAAGTTGAGCAGCTGACAAAATTGGAGAATCTACATGCATTTCTGAAATAAAGTAATTTGTAACTCTGATCATTACAGTTATTTATTAATTGTAAACCCTTCATGTTTCTTCCAAAACTGCCATTTTGCGGAGGGATTATTAGGGGGAGAGCAACATTAAGAGCCAAAATTGGGTACAGTTGAAAGGTTTGGATATACCTAATTCTATAAAGCAATTTATTTGATTGTGCCTCTCAACTTCTTAACACAGGAAATCTGGACAAGGCCAAATATATTAGAGAACAAACAGTACTACAAATTGCATTTGTGCAAACTTAGTTGATACAACAACAGGTCTTGATTTAGCATGCATTTTTCTGAAGGGTATGAAGTCTGAAACTCAATGTCTGCCATTATTTAGTGACTTCATTCCTAAATGATTTGCCAGAAAACCACAAATCATATGAGGAATAAACCAAAAATAAGAAGCAAAAATCTATTCATTCTATGAAAATCTGGACAGTTGATAGGTATAATTCAGCTGGGAGAATTTGTGCAGCAGAAATACTACACGACTGACTTAGCTCCCTAGGTGTGGACAATAAGTGTTCCCCCTCCAAAGAAAACAAATGAAGATATAAGAGAAGTGATTGCTTTAATTTGACTTAATCACTTTCAGTAGCATTCAGACTCCGTGAAAATATTCAGTAAAAAAAGTTTTTGCTTGTAGACAGTTGATTTAAATGGTTCCTAATTTAACACATCCAACCAAGAACTGGGCAGGGGCATACCTGAGCTGATCAGATAATAAATAAATACCTTCTTGATTGTATTAAATTGTATTCCTTATATAATACAGTACAGTTGTTAGAGGGCATTTTAAATTTACTGTTTTGAACATTTTTCCAGTAAACAATGAAACAAAATGCATGCACCAATAATGGAAAAACTACCCAATTCAGAACATTTCCATCATAAAAGTCTACTCAGACTTCTACAATCCACCAGTATCAGTAAATATGCATATTCTTTGCAGAAGTAAAAGTCATCTAAATAATTCCACATTAAAGAGATCTGTAACTAATGAAGAGGTTGCTGCTAGCAAACAACTTTATATTTCATTGTTTCATCTACAAATAAAGTGCCTGTTGCCCTTGAGGAATAAATTGCCTATGTTACATTAAAAAAAAAAAATGATAAGCTAGTAATATTGCAATAGGGAATGGATGGCAAACTGATAGTGGGTTCATAGTTACTAGGTATCGCCACCAAAGAAGACATTCTCAGGACTGCAGCATCCACCACCTTTAAAAGTACAACACAGTACAGTATCAACAATGCATCTACATACTGTGGGAGTAAAACCCATAACCTTCTGCATCAAAGGCAATTATTCAACCTGTTATGCTATTAACAATGCAAGCAGACTAAGCATAAGCAGCACGTCTCTTCCCCTGAAGCTCTCAGCTCCTTGTAAAATCCACTTGACACTCAACTCTATCCCTCAACTTTGCAGCACAAGAAATCTGGAAAAAAAACATTTATAGGGGGAGGGGAGAGAGACAAAAGCACAAAAACAGGGACACATTTTAAACATTGCTTATATAATCTTGGAAAGTTGCAAGACTAAACTGGTGTGTTACGACCATGCATTTTACTGCCAAGTCTTGAACCCAGGACCCTGTGCACTACAGTCAAAACAACATACCACTATGCCAAATCGGCTGTTTCTTGAAAGACAGGAAAACTGAAACTTAAATGGCTATCCTTTAGTGAATTCAGTTCTCATTATAGCTCTCAACCTCTTATCACAAAACACCTGGTCAAAGCCAATAATGGGGGAATACAGCCCTCACACAGATTCAGTAAATTCAGTTCTCACCATAGCTCTCAACCTCTTAGCACAAAAAATCTGGACAAAGCCAATAATGGGTAAATACAGCCCCAAAAATAGGGGCAAATTTCAAATACTGATCTTATAAACTCAGAACATTGCTAGAATAAAAGGTTTTGTGTTACCATGTATTTTCTGAAGAATATGAAGTCTGAAATTCAAATGCCTGTCATTATTTAGTGAATTCAAAATCCAGAAAATCACAGATTTTATGAGGAACTGAACAGAACAAAAATATGAGGGAAAAATCTGGACAGTTTTCACAAGTGGTGGTGGGTAAGGAATTCAGACTATTGCTACCTGTACCCAAGGTACAGAGTTTGAGCCTGAGTAACTCTAGCTACCAGGTATATTTAATTGGGTCATTTTACACACACGCCTGTATATTCCCTTGCAGCTTTGTAATAAATAAAAATTCCCTTGCAACGACAATCAGTAGCTATCCACGTACACCCAAGTAATTACCTGTATATTCTCTTGCAACAGCTTTGTCCCTGGAGATGTACCTTCCCTTGTAATAAATACAAGTTTCCTTCCCTTGCAGTGAGAGCCAGTCAGTAGCTATCCACATATGTACGTGACTGCAGACATTGAAGTCCGATCCCCTTCAAGTGTATGTGGTTACAAACTGCATAGAAATCTGTACATTGATGCCTTCTCTTTGTAATCCGGACTGGTTAAATAGCAGTCTGGATTTACAGAAACCTAGAACTCGCTGAGCACACATGCACAGTTCAAGTTTGGGACTCGCAGCTAATTATTTTATTTTTAAAATTATTTTTTTTCAATTTTACAGTTGGGGGGGGCTGCAGTCCAATAGTACAAGCCACCCCTGAGTGCTGTTAAGCTCTAGTCTCTCACTACAACTTAACGCCTGACAGTGTAGGCCAGTACAGAACAGAGGGAGAAGCCAAGGTGGACAGTCAGACACTCGGTTTAATTTCTCCAAGTCTTTTGGGTTTCTAATACTATGATGAAAATGCACCCCATTTCTAATTCAAAGTATGATTAAAGTTCATGAAAGTAGTATTGCTTCAATTGATGTTAGCCAGAAGTGCTCTTTGCAGCACCTACAGTGTGCCCAAAGCTAACTCCTCCTGCAATTCATATGGAGTTACATGTATTGGTAACATAAAATAGAATTTACAATATACAAGACCCAGTGCTCCTACTATTATTGGAACCATCTGGATATCCTTCTTCCACATTGCCATTTTTTCTGCCTGCAAATCCTATGATTTTATGACTCTGTCGCTCTGTTCATAAGACACTGTAGTCACTAGGTATAGCAATTTCATTGATCAATGCTACTTTTGTCTTATTTTCATTGATTACTGTATCTGTTTTTTTCATATCTATTTTTTGAAGAGTTGGTAACGGACGAGCCCATGGAATATACACTTCAACATTTTCTATAATGCCTTGTGGTTCATGTTTCCAATGCTTCTAAGCTACTTCAATATTATATTGTTTGCATAACCCGGTGCAATAGTCTTGCCACATTATTATGCCTTTAGTATGCAGTCCTTCTGTCATTAGTATATTTCACCCAGCAACAAGATATGCGACTGTTTCCAATTCTGTTTTGCCCACACAATCAATCATCTTTGTAAACCAATGTATATGTAGTCTACTATCCCTACTCTGCCAGTATTAACCTTTCATTTGGTTTAAATTCACCTCTACTTAACCATTTCTGCATTCAATCCTGATTGGCATGAGCTTGTTCCAAGAGTTTTCTGTACTTGCATCTATATTTATGCATTTCCCATATTTCTTGCCTTCTCATTTGATCCCTCACCTTACATTTAGTTGCTGGCTGATTTTTATCCACTTTTGGTTTGATTTCCATTCCCGCTTGACACAGATATAATTGATAAACTCAGCAGGGAACTCATTCTCCTCATGTTTTAGTTCGTTCACTATGTTTGGATTTTGTGAGATCAGCAGATATGTATGCAGTCGTATGGTTGCAGATCTATACATGTAAATCAATTTCAAGGAGGCTCATACCTCCTTCAGAATAGGAAATATATAATCTTAGTATATGCCAATTTTTATAAATCATTTTATAAGTATGAAGCATTTTTCTTGTTTTCCTGTCTAACTGATCCAATACCTTTTAGGGCCAGTCAGTCACTCCAAAACTGTAAGTTTGGACAGGAAGAGCAAATTGGTTTATAGCTTGAACTTTGTTCCTAGAGGTCTGCACTGGTTTTAGTATTAATTCAAGTCTTCTAAAGTATTCCTTAAGTTTTATTGACATTTGTTCATGTTTTGTTATAGACCCTTCATCAATTCCGAAATATTTACGCACACTCTCTTGCTCAATTTCTTTTACATCAAATTCGTGTCCCAGACTGATATTTTCTTAGTGCTATAGCTTTATTGCTTTAAAGGTTGCTTTTGCACATTTATCAAGACCAAATGACATTCTTATATTACTTGAGAAAGTTTTGACCATTTGTACTTGTGTGCAGTTCCTCATCTGACAAAACTATAGTTTTAAATAATCTACAAAAAGATGATGAGAAGTCTTTACACATTGTCACCACTGCTCTTTTGTCTTTGTCCTTAACCCATTAAGCTGTCTACTTAACAGACTAGGTCATGGCTACAATTTGGCTCACAGAAAATAACAAGAGAGTAACTCTGAAATACCCCTCCTTGAATTTTTCTCTCTGGAATACTAATTTGTCCTTTGTTATGGCATAACTGCAAAGTAGTCCCACTGTTTCATGGTTGCTGTAATGTATCAATCAGTGTATTGTATATCTTACACATTTGTAAGCACTCTTATCCATGAATGTGGGATGCTATCAAATGCTTTTTTTGTAGTCTCACCATGCCATTCTTAGAAAATTGTAAAAAGGGAAGTAATCTATTATAACTTTAACAGCAAATTATCCTTTGTTCCAGATGACTTTGTGTTGTTACCCTTTTGTTCTTTTGCTATAATTGAGTTTTCTTCTAAATGCCTATAAACTCTGTCAGCATCAGTTCCTGTGTATAGTTTATACATTGTTAGATCGCAAGTTATTGGTCTCTAGTTTTTAGGATAGCTTGCAGGTTTGCTCTTAAGGAGGAGTATTGTTTTTCTTGTTGTTAACCAGGTCGGTGTCTGCTTGGGGAGCACATATAAATAGTTCTTACTCATGGGTAAATCTTCATGTAAAGATGGTAATTCTTTTATCCAGAAGTTAGGTATTGCATCGGGCCTGGGGTTTTCCATTTAGGAGCATTTCTTAATTTTGTTTCAATTTCTCTGGTTGTTACTTCATCCCATTTCATGTCCTGTACATCTGAACTTCTTATTCTTTCTTTTACTTCTATCCATTCAGCATCTTTGTTATGTTCCACAGGATCTTTACAGAGATTTTTTCCAAAATGTGTCCGTTTCTTCTTTCTTGGTTCTTTTCAATTCCTTTTGCCTTGTTCCCAAATTCTCTATGAAACTGCTTCAGGTCATTAATAAATTGCTTATTTTGTACTTTTCCTTTATGTTTATCTGCGTATCTTCTAAGTTTTTCTGTCTGTGCTTATATCTTTATTATTTGCAAAAAAGTATGATAGATCCTGGTCTGTTCCAAAACTGTGCACTGAATGTATTCCATCTAAATTTCTAAGTATTTTTGTTGATTTGTTCCCTCTTCTGTACTCTTCTATTGCTTTATAGTTTTCTCTGTTCGATACTTCCATGATGGCATTTGATTTCTCCCCTTCCTTTCCTTTACTGCCCTGTGTTTTTGTGGTAAGACTTTTTCTGTTATTCATTTAGCTGCACAGTAATGTACCCAATTTACTTCTGTTACATCAAATGAATATCTATGAACAGTCCCATTTACTGTGTTCATTTGTTTTATCAAACTTCTAACAGTTTTGGTCTTATTAATTTTCTGCAGTCGATTTCTTTCATTGATCTTAATATGTCTGTCCATTTCTATTAAATCAAACTCCCCTTCCCTTAGATAATTTTCTTCTAAACTGAGGGCAGATTTGTTGTTCTCCATTTCCTGTAGGCATTCTACATACATTTTCAGAACATATTCGTGTGCCGCATTCTCTTCAGTTTCATCCTGTATTATCCATTTCTCTTTCATATTTCATAACTTTGGCTTAGATATAATAATGCATCTGTAGGCATTCTACATAAATTTCCAGAACATATTCGTGTGCCACATTCTCTTCAGTTTCATCCTGTATTATCCATTTCTCTTTCATATTTCATAACTTTGGCTTAGATATAATAATGCATCTGACCTCAATCATTACAAACAGCTGTGATACCAAGCTAAAAATAATCTGTGAAGACGAACAGCAGTACTTATGGAACCAGCAAACTAATAGAAAAAATAACCTCAAAATATTCTGGTCTTCCACCAATAATCTCTTAAACCCTGCCACCAAACCCAGTCCCTTGTCCACATCCTCACATGCCTCTGGAAAAAACAGCTAGTACCTTCAACTCCCTCTTTATTGACACCATTACCAAAATTACTGCCTCTTTCTCTTTATCTCTCCCAAATACTATACCTACAAGCTCCTTTTCTCCTTCTCCCATACAAATTTTCCTTACCTCAGAACTACTATACTACCTCAAATACTCTGACTCATACTAATCCAAGCATTAACACCACCATACCTAACTGAGCACAACAATCCCCCAAGCCAGAATTCAGTCTCTTTCCTATCTCTATAAGTTTCATCAAAAAACTCCTTCTGAAATTAAAACCCTGCTCAAACCCAGCAGATAGAATTCCTGCCAAGTTTCTTAAAATTGCTGCCGACACAGTGGCCTACCCCATTAGCATACAGATTAACAGATCTATCCAAGAATCCTATGTCCCCACTCTTTGGAAAAAAGCAATCATCCTTCACCTTCATAAAGGTGGTCCTTCAACAGACATCTCCAACTTCCCCACCCATTGATATTCTTTCCCCCTTCTCTAAAATACTACAAAAATGTGTGCAAAAACAACTCTTAAGCTCCCTACTAAAAACCAATATCTTCTCCCCTACACAGCATGGGTTACATCCAGCTCACAGTACAACTACTGCATTAATATCCTTCTTAGAATTAATCAGTAAAGCCCTAGACTCAGGATACTTGATATCTGCACTTTTCTTAGACCTATCAAAGGCATTTGATACAATTTCTCACGCTTTCTCTCTCAGCTCTCAAGCATAGGACTATCTCCGCAATCACTATATTGGTTCAAAAGTTAACACTCAACAGAGAGCATGCTATCAAATGGCAAAATTCCATTTCCCTTTATATTCACAACCCCATAGGAGTACACCAAGGTTCAATTTTAGCCTCACTACTTTTAACATTTTTATCAATAATCTCCACCTAGCTATCCAGCAGGGCTCCCTAGTCCAGTATGCAGGCGACTCCACTATAGTCTGCTCTGCACCAAACACAAAACTTTTACAGCAAAATACTCAGGTAATATTTTCTAATGCGGAGACCTGGCTTTGCAGCAATCATCTTCCTTTAAACCCCCAAAAAACTAAACTTATGATATTTACACCCGAGAGAACTTCCCCTATCAATAAAGATGATCATGATATATTCTCTCGCAACTCTACTAAGCTGCTAGGAGTAATAATGGATGAGAACCTTAAATTTGATCTGCACATTCAAAATATTATAAGCAAGACCCATAAAAATCTATGGTTGCTCTACAGATAAAATAAGTTCCTCTCCCTCCCTACCAAACAAACTTTATCCCTATCTTACAGATTACCCTCTGTAACCTAGGATGCACCTTTACTAACCAAATTGTAGTCTTCCTTGACATCAAAATTAAAAACATGCTATAACAAGATAGCTAAATTTGCCATGAACAGTTGTCATTCTATTCACCACTGTATTGCCCTACAAAAATTACAATGGCCTGAATTCCCTCACTATCTACTACTCCTTCAGCTCACAATTACACACAAACTTATTTGTAAATCACAGGACTGCCCTGCACTTAGTTCCTTATTAACCCTTTACAACCCCATTAGGCCTCTGCGATCTGAACAACTTCTTCAAGTTCATAAACCTAAACTACCTGCAGGCCAACTATTATACTCTTGGACCATTGCCAGAAAATGGAATATTTTGTCTTCCTCTATCCTCTTACAACAAAGCTCCATAATTTCAAAACTATGTTTCGTAATTATCTCATCTCCAATTGAACAGGTAACTCCTTGAGTCCTTCCCTCTGCTATTATTTAATGTAGTAACCAATTTCAACTCTGTTTATACCCTAGCTTCTGCTCAAATACGTGGTTTTCCTGATAATTTCTTTTGAATATAAATCCTCTAGTCTTCTATAACTCACTTATCCCTTTTCCTCTTTACTCTTCATCTTCTCTGCTTTCATTCTACATCACTCCTTCTCATTCATTCCTCTTCCTTCTTTCCTATCATTCTCCCTTGTTTATTGCTCCATTCTATTTACTATTCTATCACCTCTCCTCTTTTTCTTCCTATTTCATACCCTGCTATATATTTACAAAATGTCTCCACTTATACTGCTATATATTTACAAAATGTCTCCACTTATACCTCCATTCCATTTACTATTCTGTCCCTCACCTCTATCCTTTTTCCTATTTCCTACTGTACTATATTTTTACAAAATTCCTCCACTTATGCCTTCTACCCTATATTTTATGTATGCATATTTTTTTACCCAAGCAATGCTTTGTTATATGTATACTTTGGTGCATAATCTGTAAAACAGTTGTATCCATTCTGCCATGATTTTTATGGTATGTACTTTGACCATGTGGAAACTCTTTTAAGTTGTATGAAAATTTTATGCTAGTTGTATGTTTTATGAAACTTTTATCTAAGTGTTGTGCATAACCTAGAGCTTTTCTCCCCAGGCCTCCACTGAAAATGGACTAACTTGGCCCAGTGGACTTTCCCGGTAATCAAATGCCAATAAATACAATTAAATAATATGGGAACTCACTAGCCTATCACTTCACAACATTGACTGCATCAGAGTTGTCACAGTTTCCTGTTCCTTCCCTTCCTGTGCAAATCCAACTGTACCTTTGTACTGGTTACCTGTGGAAGTCTCCAAAGTATCTTCACATGACAACTAATTAGATGCTTTCTGCTCCACTGGTTTCTCCTTAATTTGTAAATTCATTATTCTATCCTGCTCTGATGTTATCAGATTTAGATTTTCTAATACTAAATCCTTTACTTTGTGAGGTTATGGATTACCTATGTTCTGTTTCTTTAACTTCACCATTACTAATCCTCCCTTCTACTTTTCCTTTTTGTATTGTAAAAACTTTTCCATATCTGAATGCCTTTGTCTGTATTTTTCTTCAAATACCTTTGGTGCTGCTCTTTTTGTATTGATTAATTTTGCTTTCTTCTTTGCATAAATATTGCACCATATTAAATTCTCTTTCTTTACCATGTCCATACTTCTTCTACAGAGGACTCCTGCTCCTCCTTAGCTGGGGGACTCATTGTTCCAGCATGTTGGGATATAATTTGTGCTAAACTTTCTACACTAAATCCTTCACTTTGCAGGTATTCCATAACTTCAGCTAATATATATTTTTTAAATTCTACTTTATTAATCTTCTGTTCTATGTTCCTCCTTTGGGAGCATTTTTTCATATATGGGGCCCTTTGCCTGTATTTCTTTTCAAATATCTTTGGGTCTGTTTTTTTTTTTTTTTGTATTGATTAATTTGGCTTTCTCCTGCATACATATTGCACCATATAAGATCTCTCTTTCCCAAATCCATATTTTTTTTATACCTTTCAAAAATCTCTAGATTTTTCTTCTTTATAGTTTTGCACCTTGTCAGGTCACTTTTTTTTTCCAAATGGCCCAAGGTTTCTCGGTCTACATACTGTGTTTAATAAATCTGTTGTATTAATGAACACAAACTTGCATTTGAAGCTTTTGACAGTTTTTTTCTTGTGCAAGTATTTTTCTTTCCTCTAATTGATCTCGTAATCTTTCTGTATACCTTCTGTCTGGAAAATCTGGGCTTTTTGCATAATAGCAACAATGCATAGTTTCTTTTGTTTCCACAATAATCCACTCTATCATCTTTATAGATCGTTTTTCCTTCAGTTCCTGTGATTTTTGTGGAGAGTCAGGCACTCTATTATGGAGTTACAGATAAAGTACAAGACCTTCTGAAAGTACATATTAAAATAATGATACAAGAGCTAAAAATAATCCTATAGCAATACTAACAAGGAAGCCAAAGTAGTCACATTGTAGACTTTGGTGAGCTATGACAAGTAGTAGAACATGTTTTTTAAAGTACATCCATAAAGAAAAAAGGAGCTGCTTTTACTCATCTTGCACTTGTTGTCATTAAATATAGAGGCAAGTCAAAACCAAATAACAAAAAGCTTAAGGATAAAACACAGCATAACTAGTTTTAAATATCATAAGCCATTGAAATATTCCTTCCTTTGTCCCATTTACTTTTCTTTTTGAATTGGTTGTGTGACATTTATATTTTAGGTAGAGAGGTTAGCTTCAGAACTTTTTGTACAGTCTGATGCAAAAAATAAGTTGCAGTGCTAGTGAAACTATTGTGACATACATGACATGTTTTGTTGTATTCATACTATTTATATTGAGAAAAGTGCGTGTGTGTGTGTGTGTGTGTGCGTGTACATTTTAAGATCTGTCTTCCAGTAGTCCTTTATGTTACTCATTTTTAATGTGGTAACGGCTTTAATGGAAAACCAGCCAGAACTATTTGGAAAATCTCTGGCAGCACTATACTAATGTGTGTAAATCTACATGTACTTTTGGCATAGGTACTAATGTCTTGCTTCTGCCTATTCCACATTTTCTAAGAAATATGAATAGCTCAAAAAGCATAATCACATTTAACTGCTTGGGTATCTTTGAAGGGGAAGCCATATATTTATGTCTGTGATACCTGGAAATAATTTTCCCGGGATAACTGATGTGCTCTCACTATCAAGGGATGGTACAATCTTTGATCACCCCTTGGTTATAATGTTTGCATGAACCAATGAAAGTAATACTATGCCAAAAGGAAATTAACCTAAACTGCTTTACTGGGGGGGGGGGTGTTACCTACCCCAGGTATACAAAGAGCTATCAGCTTTTCAGATGATCATGGAGGGACATTTCTTATTTAAAAGCAACATTTGGCAGGAAAGTCCACAGTTTCAAACACTGCGAAGGATATTCTTTGACTTCATCCAGCTTAAGAATTATTTTTTGAGAACACTGATCATTTAGATTGTTTTACATTCAAAACAGCTAATAGGAAATTTATAATATTTGTTTATCCTAATAAGTAGTCTGCGGTGGGCCCATCTAAAAAAAAACTATTAATTAAAGAATGATCTGTAAAACTCAAGACCTTATGTGCATTATATGCACTCCAAGGACAACAAATTAGCTGCTACTAAAAATGTTACATTTTGCATTTCTAAGATGTAAAGAGAATGAGCATAAAGAACACAAAAAAATCTTTATTGAAATATTAGATGTCATAATTGATTTTTTTCCCCTCATTTTGCAGCAAGTCTATTGAGCTGTAAAGAACCATGCAGTTAACCCTGGATCACTGGAATAACTAGCACCCCAAATGATATGTGTTACTAATCTGCTTTGAGAATATGAAAATAAAGAATGGGTGGGGAAATGGTAGGCTATTATTAAAAAAAGAAATAAAATCCATATGGCTGCAAATATGGGACATTCCAATGCAGAATCAATCACCTTTCAGACAATGGGATGTTTTCAGATAAGATCCAGAGGAATCAGGAACGATTCCCTGCATCCGAGATTGATGAAAGACACCAGAAACATCTGATGGTCTGCTTCACAGCAAAAAAAAAAAATTAAAATGGAAATATATATATGCATGAAAAGGTATGCCAGTACAATCTCACAACTTGACAATATAAACGGGGAGATCTTTCAGAAGATGCGATTCCAAAATGAGCTTCAACAGAATTCATCCAGAGATGCCTAAAACAACCCGAAGATGGCCTGATATAGAGAAGCATAGTAATTAATTTATTTTGAGGAGATCCCAACAAGTGTCTTACCAAAGCTGAGCAAAACTTCTTTTTGCATTCATTAACTGTAGTGAGCTCTTGCTACTAATTGCTGACATGCTAACAAACACGTGTGAATGCACTTTCAGTACATCACCAACAGCTTCTTAAATGAATGGCAATTCTGCAGTCACAACCCATCAGAACTGTTGACTGTGACCTCCAACTGGTTGCATCCAGGACAGCTGTCTCCTTTACCCCACTCTATCTGCAACAGTATTCATGTGCCTTCTTCCAGGTATCAAAGTTTCCTGAACAAAATTAAGCATGGTGTCAAAAGGTGAATGTGCAAGTGATTGAGTGGATTAAGTGTGGCATTTCAAAGCTAAATGAAATGCTGAGAGTCACTCAGCTGTGATGTTCCATACATAAGACTGACTTGTAATGAAGCAGCACTCAGTCTGAATCAGTCACATTACCAGCTAGTTACACTTCTTTTTAGACCGGTCTGAATTTCAGGGGACAACAAACTATCGCTAGTGCATTTTCAAACTTCACTGATGCGATTTCTCATTTTTAAGCATGAGTTAAAAGTTTTACATTGTGTGAGACTGACGGTTTATAGCCTGACCTTGGGGTTTACTATTTAGTCTATTTTCAGATGATGCACCATCATTATTTTTTGAACAAAACAAAAGAGTTTTTGTACAGTGAATCTGTGAATTCAGTGAGACTGCAATCTTGCACCTTTGCTCATGAAACATGCACTTAAGTATAGATGATGTACAACTATGTAGGCACACACAAAGCTTGCGTATATACATACTATAGTCTTCTACATTTAAAAACTGCTAGCAACATTTCACTTTCTTTTTCTATGCATGTAACCATGACTAAAAATAGATCATGGCAATGTTTTTTTCAAGCAATTTGCCCACTCCCACATCTGTAACTTTGCATTTATACTTTCGTCCTGTGCTGTTTACCCTCACATTTTGTAATAAATCAAATGCTAGCCTTCTTCTTGGTCACTTAGAATGGTTGGTTATTGATTCCTCAAGACACAGCCAATCCAAAATAATATACAAGAATTACTTAACTCGCCTATTCATCCCATATATCTACACATTATACCACAGGCCCGCTTAATTACCGTTGTTTTACTTTTTATCGTGAACGTTCATTTCACTCCCTTCTCATGCCTTTTGCAGAACTAAACTAGATGCCAGTGATAGATGTTGTCACTAGTTTTAACACATTGCTGCATACGTTTTTCTATACAGCAACACAGTCATTTTTGTACACGGCTGTCAATTACTTTTTAAAAATAAATGCCTTCACTGTAAATGGGTCTGGCTTTGTAAGCACTGAACTGAATCATTTTGTAGGATAACAGTGATAGCAAACAAGAAAATAAGATGGTCAGATACTTCCTTTAATGTGTTTAAATTTCAGTAACATTTAATGTTTTAACACTACAAATAGTTCATAACGATTTTTAAATTTTAATATCACCTTGCATTTTAGCACTGTGAAATTTGAGATGACAATATTACTACATCATATATATTCAAGTTTTAACTTCAACAAATGGAAGTGGTTGAAATGTAAATTCTTCTGTGCATTTTATTAGTGAAAACAGACAACTAATTTGAGGAAATTAAAATACTTCTGCAACATTATCATTCTGTAAAGACATTTTGATTACAGTATCTTAGAGTGCGTTTTGCCTGGTCTCACTATGAAAAAGGGGCTGTCACTCCAGGGAAAATTAAACATCTGTTATCCATAAATCCATTCAGAATGTATATTTTTAATTCTGTCATGTGAATTACATTTCTTAGCCTCCATAGGCAAGCTTTTTCTGATGTGCCATCAGCCCAGTGTTTATTTCAGGCTTCCATCCTTTTTTGTTTTTAATTTTGTTAAGCAAAAACATGAAATGTTTCACTTTGATCTGCTACATAACCAATAGCCATATTCCCAAGCATTCTTTAAAGTCCATTCCCTTCCATGCATAATCCTTTCCTTAACTTACATTTATGTTTTTAGCACAACCTTTTGTTGTCTCTGTATGTACTGTGATCATGTAATTTTGTAGAGCATTCTTACTGTCCCCACATAGGAGACCCTTAGTAATTTCTTCTTAAACTTATGCTCTGGAATTTCACAATCAGAGAAGCTATGTCCACCAACATTGACTCTCAAGGAATACACATCATAATAATCAATATAATAAACCATAAAATAAGCATTTTTTGCATGGGGTTTATCCCCAAATGGGTCTCACACTTCTACACTCCATGTTTTATAAATATGCTAACTTTACAACAGAAAAACTATAGAAAAAAAAAGAGACTAAGCATGACAGAAAAAAAATCAATCAACGTAGTAAAACTACAAACATCAGAACCATCATGTCATCCATGTCACTTCTACACAATTACAACACAAAGCACTGACAATACCAAAACCACGTAAGATGCAGAAACTAAAAAAAGGCAGTACAAGTAGCTGCATATGCTACAAGTGGCAGTAAATGTTTGTGCTGTGATATTCTGGAAATTGACAAATGCTACTGTTAATGGAACACTCGTTCCCCTTATTTAACATAATACTCTGGCAGAAAGTTCAAACACGTGCATCATGGCAGGAATGGCTCCCATGAGGAGAGAAGCTATTTCCCTTTTTAAATAACTTTAGATATGGTAAAACTAACACATCTATGCATACCATATGGGAAATCACACTGGAGAGATTTGATAGCCACTGCAGTGGAGAAGAAATGTTGTTCTTTTCACATATAGTATTTGTTTATCGAAAACATCACTGGTTTGTTCTTGATTGTGTTTATGCTTCTTGGATTTAAGTACCAAAATTAATAAAGATTAAAGATTTCCATCTATGACACTGGGTAGCCTAGGTTTGAAATCTGGTTGTGGTGCTTCAAGGCAGCTGTAATGGCAGTAGATTGTGGTTTGTTCTCTTTTTCTAAAGGACTTCGGTCACTGCAGCACTGACCTTGGGAATCTTTCTAGGAGGTGAGATAAGTTGTCATTGAAGGATAGGTTGAAGGATAGCATCCATGACCCAGGTGACCAGAGCTCAAGTAAGAGTTGAGACACTGGAGGATCTGGTAATGGGGGTGAGAAATAATAAGGCCAGTCTTGTCTGCCTGTCTCTCCATGGAGGGATGAAAGGAACATGCAGGAAAGCAAGACTGTTGCCACATTACCAGTGGTGATACTACACACCACAGAAACTGGCTACCAGGCTTAGCTTGTGGAGGGAGCCATAGATATGGGCTACATCATTATGGAAATGGAGGATATCTTGGTAATGTCCCATTACACACAGACATGCAAAATGGACGTGGTTCAGCCACAGTGTTTGGCAAGTTAGGGCTTAATAGAAAAACTTGCTTCCTCTTGCAGGTAACAGCATGACCATCAATGCCTTGACCCTCAACACCAACTGAAAAAAAAAATGATCCATACAACCATCACCCAGTGGTAATGAATGGGTGAGATTAGCAGAATGGTCAAGACAGGATTTGTATGAAAAAGTAAACAAATACATGACACACTGGTAGGGACCTATGAGGAAACGGTATAGGCAGCAAGGAAGCTAAGTTGTTAAAAGCTCTGCCTTACAGCTCTAGTTTTAGGCTTCACTCCTGATCTCTGTTTTTTTGTGTGGAGTCTGTTCAAAAGCATGGTTGTTGACTGGTTACTCTAAAGTATCCATATAAATTTCATTTACTCTTCTCCTAGTGGCCTGGGTCATGGTTAAAAAGGCCCGAGCATTCCCTTACCGCATTAACTAATATTAAACGTAAATATATAAAAAGAATGCGTTATCCTTAATTTCCCTCTTTGTACGTAGGGATCTCATACTGAAAGCTAGGTAAATCAACCTTTGAGTTCCTGCTTCCATCTCCAGAGGATAGTTCCAGATCACCTTGCCTTCTCAAATGACACATGCCAATGTAACAAATGTAGCAATTTTAAAACTGGATCAACTTTAGGTGGTTCTGCTCAATACCAGAAGTCCAAACTAGCTGACTAACAGTGAGACACTCCTGCATATGGAAGGCATCCATATAAGTAATCACTGAAACATGGTATCAAATACTTTGAAAGTACTCCCTGCATACCTGGGTTTAGTACCTACCAGACCCAATGGCAACAGTGGTTACATATCCATCTTTTCAGACAACATATCACTTCTAGACAGATTTCCAGAGACCCACAAACTGAACATATCAGACTCAAAATCACAAATAAAATCAACTATTAGTTTATTGCCCATTTCAGGACCCCTTCTATAACCCCAGAAGTCCAGGTCAGTTTTTAAATGTCATGTTTGACATCTCCATAAACAAAAGCTTCATCATCACGAGAGACATTAACTACTCATCAATTGGAGTACATACACCATCAATGCAGGTTGATATGCTGATACGGTTTAACCATCATAAATAAAAATTCAATGGACCAGATTGCTATGAGCACAACTGACCTGGTACTTACAAATGTAGCATCAACATGCACGTCTTCCCTCGTTAACTCCCTCTCCAATTAGATTTGACCTCAAATTATCTAAAAGCTCCCCAAAATCAATATAATTCAAAAACCTAAAGTACACAAATCTCCTCAAAATTCACCTATAACATCACCCCAGACATTGCCTCAGCTGATAGTTAGTAGGTCTCAACCCCACCATCTCCACTAAAAAACATGTATTGAAAGTGCTTTCCACAACTAAATACTTATTCTATGACAGCAGATAACATACAGAGATATTTGATAAATAGCACTAAATGTACCCTGGTGAAAACTCTACTTAACCCATTTATCCTGAACCATTTGACACCATGCCTCATGCTAGCGTAATGCATTGTAACTCTTTCCTTTTGTGGTAAGACAGATACCAAACTGGCTAAGAGATGTAATCCATACAGTAGGGGTGGCAAGAGCATCATCAGAAGACTTAAAGGTGACCAGTGTTGTCCAGTGTGGCTCAGTGCTTGGACAGCTTTTGTTTGGAATTTACTTCACTGACGTCCAAACTAAAACCCAAGACCTATGGCTAAACAGGTCTACAGATGACTGCAAATTTGGAGTCATTGTCAAATCCCCTTCTAACAGGAGCTAAGATTTATAAAGGCCTGGTGTACTAAAATTGGCAAATAAAAATGCTTAAAAAATTCAATGTTGTCACATTAGGCAGGCAAACCAATCCCCAGCATATAGCTTTGACAGTAACCTACTTCAAAATGAAAAGGTAGTTAGATAACAGGGGACATGTTCTATAAATTCTCTTTCCTTTTTGGGATGCACCTCACTATATCTATCAAAAAGTTGGAAAGACTCCGGTAGCCAATAACAAAGAGGGCCAAAGGCTTAAAATCCTAAGCTACCATAAAAGACAAAGTACTGCCCCTCTTTTCTGCATCTTACTTGCTCTTCAGTAGACATCTCTGCCTATCTCTGCCTTGTCATCTGAGCAATCAGGGAGCCAAGTAGTCCATGATCCCTTCAACAATCAGAAATCACACAGTCCCACACACACACCAGAACAAGGTATATAAACTTCCTTGAGCAGATCAATAATAAAAAATGGAGAGGGAGAGAGAGGCAGAAAGAGGTTCGTTACTCAGTATAACTCTCAAGACTAGAGTTCTCGTGTAGATAAACTATCTTCCTTCAAATGGTAGCTGGCTAATTGGGTGGGTATTCTTGAATCGATCCCAGCCAGGACTGGTATAATCCTCCTTTCAAAGGGAGGAATAGTCTACAACAAGAAATAATAAGGCATAATTATCGCAAGGCTCAATGACCTTAAACTTCCTACAGTAGGATTAATAATATATAAAATATCCAGGCCCACCCTGTTAGAGGACAAGTGTGAAGCATACTGTGAGGATGACAGGTGGGAAAGAGATGGCCAGAGGACCAAAGTCTTAAACAGGGTGGAGCCATATATGTAAAATAAAAACAGCACAGTTGGAAGAAATAAGATTTGCATCTAGAAATAATGACTGTGGCTGGCCACCAAGAGAGCCTCTAAGGTCTTGCAGATCCATACAATGTCTTGCAGATCTGTACAATATCTTACCACATTCTATTTCATTAACTGCTGGAGTTTGAGGAAATGTGATATGAATACATTCACACAGCAGAATTTTCCAGGTAGCTTGTTATCAAACACAATTGCAACCTTTACACATTAAGTGGTCAATTCTTTAAAGCAGAAACTGAGACAGGGTCCCAAATTAGTATAAAGGGACGCTATCCACACATCCTCAGGTAATTCACAGTTTTCAGTAGTGATTTATATGTCTGAAGGCTGTCTGCATAGGATGGTACGAATAGCTAACAACCAGTTCTATCATTTGAATCAAAATGAGTACTCTTTACTACAGGAACACACTGTGTTGGGGTTATAAGCTAGCTGTGTATGTGCTATAAAGAAACTGTCACATCATTTTCCCAGCATGCCTATATGTGTTAAGATGTGTAGGCATACCTGTATTGTATGTATTTCATACCTGTATGGTGGAAGTTACTCCATAAGGAAATAACCCTCAACCTTTATACACACGATAGCTACGTACTTACCTGAAACTTAGCTCTCACCATGTGGCTGTTCACATCAATGGAGAAATTCCCCCTTGTCTGAGAGGCCATGTTAGATTTGCATCATAACTAGAGAAATCAAAAGTGGCAATGACTACAATAGTTACAATGCTGGAGGTCTGAAAAGAAGATAAACATCCATGGATTCTGAGAATAGTTATGTCAAAAGATCTGAAATGAATGAATGGCAGCTATAAACAAAAAAGATATGATAACAATGGAGAGCTTTGCATACTGGGTGGAATCATCTTCTTAAACTTTTTAACTATCCACCTCGAGTTTTGGACATTTATATGTATATGTGCAGTCAATGGTTCAAAATACTGTTAGGAAAATCATCAGTCCTCTCTTCCAACCACAGCTCAACACAATGATTACAAATAATTTTTGTACTAACACATGCAAAGTTTTTACTAACATGTGCATTAATCTAATTTTGCATAGGTGGTATAGAAATTAAAAGACTTTTATAATGGAGGAACATTTGCTTTGCTTTCACCAGAGTACAGACTGCATTTCTGTGAATTAGTGAAAAGCTGATAGATCTCCTGGCTGTGTGCAGAGTTGGAATTTATTCCAAACTGATAAGTACACCTTTTGCAACTTAATTTGCACTGTGCTTTATTTATATATTTGCTTATTTATACATTTGCTGTATTGTTTCTGTCCTTTGTTGTCTCCACTATTTTTTTTTTCTCAGCGTAGCTCAGAAGCCAGTTTCAGGTGGGGGGTTGTTGAGCCAGTCCACATCCTAGCTGTTAGTCATTGCCTGAGGTGCATTTTCTCTGTTGCAATTCCAGTAGAGAGTGCATTTCTGTGAATTAGTGAAAAGCTGACAGAGTTGGAATCTATTCCAAACTGATAAGTACACTTTTTGCAACTTAATTTGCACTGTGCTGTATTTATACATTTGCTGTATTGGTTTCACTCTCACCCTCCATGTTGGTATCTTGTTCTCATATTTGGTGACTTTGCAGTTGTCCGCCCCTACTTTAAATTTTATCTGGAGCATTCCCCGCAGTCTAGTGTTATTAGCTCATTTCACCTATTAGAGAGAGAATATTTGAGAAGGCCAACACACTTAGTTTCTTAAGCTTGAATTATCTTCTGCTCCTCCTTTCTCCCTTTCCACTTTACTAAAAAAAAAAAAAAAAAAAAAAAAAACCTTTGCTAGAACCTCCCCTGTGTTCTGACTGAGTTTGCTTCTTAGCTGATCAGTATATTTTTTGGCACTGTTTAACTGATCAGAGTCGAATAAAACAATAATTGAATTCAGCTCAGAATACATTTTGAATAAATTGCATTTATTTAAACTGTATTTGCTTTAATACTGCTACACACTCAAGTGTGCTAGCTTACACTTAAATTGTTTTGAGTGCCGTTTTAGCTGCTTTTCTGTTTTAAAAAAATCTAAGCTGGTTTCCTTCCTTTCCTGCAACTAGTCTAGTCCAGATACAGATTTGCTGTATCCAGGACCGTATGTAAACTTCTGAGCCCCCAAACCTTTCTGTGTTGGAGGAAGCCTTATAGCTTATCAGTGGGAGTGGTAAGCACGAGGTAGCCTATCTACCACCAGAAGAGAGGTTTCTGGCCTAGAAATTATAGTTCATTTGCTGTTTGGGCAGTTTTTCCATCTCTTTCAACTTTTTGGTTTAAAAGTCCTTGTTTGTGCTCGCTTCTCGCCTTTCCTGTAACTAGTCTAGTCCAGATACAGATTTGCTGAATCCAGGACTGTTTGTAAGCTACTGAGCAGTGCCAAAGTCTGCTCTTCAAATTTTCCCTTAGATCAGCTAGTTCTCTCCTTTCCTGCACTATTAATAGCTTATTAGTCTAGCACTTTACCAGACTTCTTGCAGCAATTATTGTAGCACACAAGTGTGCTACCAGACCCTAAACGTTCTACAAGGAAACAGCTCCAGTACTTATTAATGCCCACCCCTCCAGGCATGTCTAACGGTCAGTTCCCTGTGCTTTTTCCTATTAACCTGGTGAATTTGGGCATCCTGAGGCAATGTAGCAACTGCCTCATGTACATTGACAACCCTATACTCTTACCTCCCAACACTTAGACTTGCGAGAGAGGCACTTATATATCCAAATTGGAAGTCACACACTCTCCAGCCAAGACTGGAATAGCTGGTCAAGAGGAGAAGGTCAACACTTGTCAGTTAATGCACTGAAGAAGGTTGTAAGTTTTGCTGAAACCGGTTTGCTGTTTTGTCACATTAAATCTTAAATTTTATCTATCTCCCTGGTGCTGGACTTTTTTTGTGCTTCTGATTGTAAATAGTTTGGTCTGTGCACCTTGTCTCACTTGCATGGGGTTGAGTGAGGTTGCAACACTTGCACCACATCACATGGAATACATAGCCTTCCAAAACACACACCAGCACTGCTTTAACATAAAACCACAAACCCACCTTAGCGGTGGGTCTCAATAAAAATGTACCCAAACAACAGAGACCTCCAAGGCAGAAATGCACTCTACCACCACAACACTAATCACGATACACAACTCCCCTAAACAGTGTGCCACTCGACCAAAGCCCCTAAGGCAAAGCAGCATGCCCAACACACTGGTCATAGGTAACTCAATAGTGAGGCACACTGATGTCCCACTCACTAGATTGAATAAGGAGAAAGCAACAGTCAGCTGCCTGTCAGGAGTCACGAGCCAGGATCTGCCACATAACCCATGCACTCAGGTCCCTCAACAACAGGTACAAATAGGATTCTGTCATTGTACATGTGGGTATGAATGACCAGAGATGTACCACCCTGGACTACATGAAGAGGGACATGGAGGAGCTCTCAGAGTATGTATCCCAGGTGGGTATGACCCTAGCCCTGAGCAGCATCCTACCATCAACCAGAATGTTACCACAGTACAAGCAGAAAATGATTGATTTCAACAATTGGCTAAGTTTCTGGTGTCATTCTAAGGGGATCCAGTAAACATCTGCCTGGGATGACATGACTGACAGACCTCAATGCTTTGCCAGAGATGGCCTGCATTTGTCACCCTTGGGCTTCCGGATACTGGCCAAGGCTGTTGCCACCCCTATAGTACCTTTTTAGGTGGTGTTCCAAAGACCAATTTACCACCGTAACAGCTACAAACAAATGCAATCTGAGGGTAATGCTGCTAAACACTAGAACTCTAAATCTCAAAATGCACTCGCTCAAAGCACTCCTTAAAATGGTGAATATCAACATTTGTGCCGTAACAGAGACCTGGTTCAAGGCAGCAGAAAGCACCCCTGCACTACCAGTCTATAACTCATTCCACACCTTTCAGCCCCAGAACTTGGACTAAGCTCCAAAGGTGGTGGTGTTTCCATATTCATAAAGGATGCACACACCTCCAGACTGATAGCCCAACATAATGCATCTGAGATACTTCAGGTGCAGCTAACATTGGGTAAGACAGTGATTTAGGTTGTAGCCTGCTATAGGTCCCCAACCATGTCCCAAGACTCACACGCCATGTTCCTAAGCACCCTGGAGAATATTAGGGTCCAACCTAACACTCTCATACTGGGTGACTTCAACTACCCCTCCATTAACTGGGAAAACTACTCAAGTACCAATACACTTGCCCAACATTTCCTGGAATTCATTAATTCCAATGCCCTGGACCAGCTCGCTCTTACCCCCACTAGGGGTAGCAACATCCTTGACCTGGTCATTACTAACATGGGCAACTCCTCCCTGATTAGATCGGACCACTAACTAATCACCTTGGAAATTACCCCCCCCCCCCCCCGCAAAGGTAACCAACATGAAAAACTTCTCCAAAGCTAACTTTGGGCTCCTAAAAAGAGAGGTGGCTAACTTCACGGCACCCATGCAAATGAAGAATAGTTGCATGACTACTGAATCATACACCTTTGCACTGTACGAACACGTACATAAATGCATGGATCTCACCATACCCAAAAGAATCAAGACCCTCTCCTCCAGAAAAAGGAAGTCAATCTGGTGGTCCTCTGTCATAAAGAAACTCTACAAGAGGAGGAGGAAACTGATGTGGAATAAGGTGAAGTCCCAAGAAAGGAAAAACTCCCTTATCAGCATCAACAAAAAGTTGACAATGGTACCTCTGAGTAGGCGGTATGCAAATAAGTACAACTGGAGTTTCTTCAGTCGAGCTGCATAGGGCATCTGTTTGAGGCCATTGATTCTCTTGGTGAGGTACTTCTGTGGTCTTTCCAGCTGTTGCAGGGGTCTTGTAAGGTAGATCCCAAATGGGGCATTGTACTCTAATCCTCTAAAGCTAGCGATGAAAACAGAATTGCAACAGATAGTAAAGACAACCACAATGCCTTCTACAGTTATGTAAAGAATCCCCACGGCAATATCCAGATTTGCTTTGAGCTACTGCACAATGGTACCTCCTATACCGAGCCAACAGATATTGCCAATATACTGGCCAACAGAAACAGTGATAACTTTACCCCTCTCCCACCCAAAGGACCAGTCACAATACCAGTAGATTGCCAGGCACTCAGTATTACTGCTTCACAGGTTAAAACAGCACTATCCAAGGCCAAGAATACAGCTTCTATGGGACCTGACAATATCCCTGGCTGTGTTCTACATGAACTACAGAGTGAACTGGCACATCACCTGTCTGCCCTGTTCAATCATAGCCTCACTTCAGGCTTTGTCCCTACCGAATGGCAGACTGCTACAGTCATCCCTCTCCACAAAGGAGGAGTGATTACAGACTCCGGGCACTATTACCACATTAGCCTGATGAGTCTGATTTGCAAAGCATCATCATGGACCTAATAAACAAGGATATAGGGAATCTCCAAACTCTGGATCCCACACAGTTTGGTTTTGTGAAGGGTAGATCATGCCTGGTCAACTTCTTTGAGTCAGTCACCAGAGCTGTGGATGATGGCAAGGTGGTTCATACAGCCTACGTTGATCTGGCCAAGATCTTTGAAACTATTCCCCACTCAGGAATCATAGAAAAACTCACTAAGCTAGGCATCAATCCCAATATCACTAGGTGGGTTGCAAACTGGCTCATGGGTAGAACCCACAGTGTAAAAGTAGATGACTCCAAGTCAGACTGCCGACCAGTCACGAGTGGAGTCCCACAGGATTTGGTCCTGGGTCCTCCGTACTTCTCTGAAGTCCAGGCCAACATGAAGGGACTTTGGCTGACAAAGTTTGCAGATGATTGCAAGTTGGGAGTTATTAACTCCCCAAGTGATGTTGACATCCTACAGAAAGGTCTCACTGAGACGAACAACTGGTGTCAGAACCATGTCCTTAAGCTCAATGCCAAAAAATGTGTCGTCATCCCCTTTGGGAAAAATCCAGTTCCCATAAATTACCACATCGATGGTAGTCCAGTGAACACAGAAGGCATTATAAGAGATCTGGGAACACAGGTTGACAGCAACCTCTCTTTTGACCACCACATTTCCACTGTGGTCAGAAAGTCCTATGTGGCACATCTCATTACTAAGGGTTTTGCATCCAGGAAGAAAAAGGTCATTGTCTCCCTCTACTATTCCCTTGTTAGACCAATCGAGTACAAAGCCCCATTTGGCATGTACCTCACTAAATACCTGCAACAACTGGAGAGGCCGCAAATGTACCTCACAAAGAGGATCCTAGGCCTTAAACATTTGCCCTATATGGATGGACAGACTTAAAAAAACTCCAGCTATTATCTGTCTTATATCGCCTACTTAGAGGTAATCTTTGATTGACTTACAAAGCCATGTCTGACCCAGCTCTGTTAGAAATGCTGCATCTAAAGAAATCCCAATCCCTCTGCACCACACACTCCAGAGACCTCAACCTCATTATAACAATCAACAAAACATGCTGGAGGGACAGGTTCATAACCCAGAGATTGCCCATGCTATGGAACAGACTTCCCATACATGTCAAGCAGAGCACCTCACTGGCCCTCTTCAAGAGAAATCTTGGGAAATAGAAAATTCTCCCCAGGGATCACTCCAGTGGCTTTACTGGACAGAGGCACTGGGAACTAAGATCAGGTGGCACGATGCCAGTGTAATCCTATGAGCTAGGCTTGTAAAGGCTCCAGGGCCATTAGCCTAGTACACACCTATGAACCTATGAACAATGACCACAACAAATTCAAAGCAAAATATTTTTTATGAGATAGTACACGTGTAACATCTTACCATAACAGTAGATGTCCTTCTCTTCATTGTTGCAGTATTCTTTACAATATGGATCCCTTGTCAAGGGCTGCCTGACATCCTGCCAGTATACCAAAGCCTTTAGGTTGTAATGGATATGCCGTACATTACATATATACTCCCCACACATGGTGCAGGACATAAAAGCAACTTCCTGAGGTACCATCCTCAGAACTGAAAGGCCCCAGTAGGAAGAGCCCAAGGATATAAGTAGGTAACAAGCATATCTAGAAGGAAAAAGGGGAGAAGGGAGGGAGGGGGTGAATATTGCAACACTGAAGAGAAGGACATCTACTGTTATGGTAAGATTTCACACAACTGTACTATTTCCTACCATATCACTGTTGCAGGCTTCTTTACAATAGGGAGAATGTAAAAGCTTAAGAAGATTGGGAAGATGAAGGGCCAGCAGAGCCCTCCAGCAAGCCATGGAGAATGGCCCTGGCAAAGCCAGCTGTGACTCTAAAAATCACATCCAATGTATAATGTTTAGTAACGGTATGCACAGAAGCAATGTTGCTGCCTCAAGAAAGGAATTAGTATCCAAACCCTTGAAAAAAATACCAGAAGAAACCTCATCCCTAGCAGGATGAGCCTGAAAAAGAAGGAAGGAAGGTTCTTCTCATGAAAAGAATAGTAAAAATAAATGACTTCAGACATCTAAAAAGAAATGGTTTGCTTGGAAAGAGCCAAACCTACAGACTTAGGATGAAAGGAAACAGAAAGCTGTTCCGATTTATGAAAAGCTTTAGTCTTATCCAAATAATATCGGAGTTGTCTATGCAAATCTAAGGCATGCAAAACATAGTCACTAGTAGACTGCTGAGAAGGGAAAAAAGTGGGCAAATGAATACACTTATTAAGATACAACTCATTAACCACCCTTGGCGTAAATGAAGGATTGGTACAAAGGGACACCTTGCCCTTATGGAAAACTAAAAAAGGAGAAACAGCCATAATGGCTTGCAGTTCAGACACCCTTTTAGCAGAAGTAAGGGCCAAAAGAAGAACAGAACAGTCTTTCAAGAACAATGTTGTAAAAAAACTGAAGCAGCAGGCTCAAAAGAAGTCTGAATTAGTTTTTTTCTAAAACAAAATTAAGGTCCTAGGAAGGAGAGACCGGTTTCCTTGAAGCCCCAATGTGAAGGATGCTTTTCGGAAACTGTTTGGCCTCAAATCTAGAGGCTAAAGGGGGAGTCAAAAGCAGACAAACAGAGATAGCCAAGAGGTGGGCCTTAACAGAAAAATGTGCTAACCCAGCATTGAGCAATTCACACAAACAAGAGAACCAAAGGAAAAACCAGCATAACTGGATCCAAGTTAAGAGAAAGACACCAAACAGAAAAAATGTTCCATTTGGATAAGCAAGATTTCCTGGTAGTGGGTTTCCTGGCCTCTTGCACTACCCAAAGCACATCCTCAGAAAAAAAAAAAAAGGCTGTAAGGGATAAAAACCCTATCATGCACAATGTCAGTTGAAGAGCAGACAGGTGGGAATGGATGGAAGATCACTTGTCTTGTGTAAGTATCTCCACCTTGTGAGGTAACTTGTGAGGATTGCCCTTGGCTAAATGCAGAAGAAGATGGAACCAATGTTGTCTGGGCCAAATGGGAGTCACCAACAAGATTTTGGGAGCATCCTCTTATCTTGAACAGGACTTTTGGAATGAGAGGAAGGGTAGGAAAGCCATAAAGAACCATCCCCTTCTAAGAAAAGGAGAGGTCATCCACCTTCCAGGCCACAGGGCTGGGGACTCTGGCACAAAATAGAGGAAGGTTGTTCAGAGGGGAGGCAAAGAGATCTATTTGAAGAGTACTCCGGTGGTAGACAATATCCAGAAAGAAATCCCTATGAACCATCCACTTGTGGGGCTGTGTTATGGACCTACTCAAAGAATCTGCCACTATTTTCTGATCTAAAGGAAGGTAAACTGCCTGAACAGCCCCCTGATACTGAATAGCCAGATCCCAAACCTTAAGGTCTAACCTGCATAGGAGATGAGACCTTGCCCCCCCCCCCCTTTGCTTGTTGATAAACCACATCACTGTGGTATTGTCTGTTTGAATCTTGAGGGGCCTTGGAAGGAAAAGAGAATGAGAGACTTGAAGAGCCAGATCATCTCTCATCTCTTTGATGCTGATGCGGTCTTTTTGTCAAAGAGACCAAAGGCTTCATACTTTCAGAGAACCGAAGTAAGCTCCCCCACCCCACATCCGAGGCATTTGTGAAGAGTTCCTGAGAAGAGATTGGAGGTTGAAAAGAATGCCCTGGTACAACTGACAAATCTACCACTGAAGTTCCAGCTTGAGGCAAGGAAGGACAGAAACCAGAAAATCTAAAGGAAGTGAATGTTGAAGCCAAGCTGACTTCAGGAACAAGTGAACCTTTCTCATGTGGAGCTTGGTAGAGGGAGCACAGGAATAGCGGAAGCTATGAAACCCAGAGCCCCTGAGAAACTCATTGGCTGCAATTGCTTTCTTTCAATTCCTTCTTCCTCTGACTTCAGTGTTAAAACCTTGGAAGGAGGCACTGATGTCAGCATTAGAACAGACTGGAGCCTGCATCCCAGAAAAGCATGATCCTGAGGAGGAGTCACATTTATCATGAATCCCAGGCTTTGCCAGGGAGAAATAAAAATGTGTAGGTGCTGAAGTAGATTCAGGAGGCTTGAATCAGCAGGTCATCCAGTAAGGAAAGAACTGTATCCCCATAACATGCAGAAAGAAATCACAGAAGAAAGGTATTTGGTGAAGACCCCTGAGGTAGTAGAGAGGCCAAAGGGAAAAGCAGAGAACTGAAAATGCCAGGAAGCAACTGAGTAATGTAAAAACTTCCTGAAAAAGGGATGAATAGGGATATGAAGATAAGCATCCTTTAGATTCACGGAAACTACAAAAGCATGAGGAGGAAGCAGAGGAAACAAGGTTTAGACAAACTCACCAACCTGAGCATTAACCGCTAGGTCACGAGATGGGTTGCAAATTGGCTCACGGACAGAACCCACACGGTGAGAGTTGCAGACTCTAGGTCCAACTCTAAACCAGTTACTAGTGGCGTCCCCCAGGGCTCAGTCCTACGACCCCTCCTGTTCGGTATATACTTCTCAGAGGTACAGGCAAGCACAGGAGGACTTGGGCTGACCAAGTTCGCAGACGACTGCAAACTAGGGGCCATAATTGATTCTCCAGCTGATACAGACACCCTCCAGAAGGGTCTCACTGAGACGGATACCTGGTGTCAAAATCATGGCCTCAAGCTAAATGCCAAAAAGTGCATAGTCATCCCCTTTGGAAAAAACAAAGTACCTGCAAACTACCACATAGGTGGTAGTCCCCTAAATACAGAAAAAGTAATAAGGGATCTGGGGACCCAAGTAGATAGTAATCTCTCCTTTGATAATCATATTGCCAAGGTGGTTAGAAAATCATACTACATGGACCACCTAATCTCAAAAGGGTTCTCATCCAGAACAAAGGAGGTTATTGTGCCTCTCTACTCATCACTTATTAGACCCATTATAGAATACAACTCCCCATTTGGGATGTACCTTACAAGACACCTGCAACAGCTGGAAAGACAACAAATGTACCTCACCAAGAGGATTACTGGCCTCAAATAGATGACCTATGTAGCCCGACTAAAGAAACTCCAGCTGTACTTGGTTGCATACCGCTTACTCAGAGGTGATCTCTGCTTGACATACAAGGCCATGTCCAACCCAGAACTGATGGATATGCTCCACCTAAAAAAAAACAAATCCCTGAGAGCCACACGCCCTAGGGATATAAACCTTACCACAACGATAAATAGGACATGCTGGAGGAATAGATTCCTGACCCAGAGACTCCCCATACTTTGGAACAAGATTCCAATATACATCAGGCAGAGCCCCTCACTAACAGTCTTCAAGAGAAACCTTGACAGGTGGATGGGAAACAAAAAATTTACCCCGGGGAATACTGCAGTGGCTCTGCTGGATAGAGGCACAGGGAACTAATCTAAGGGGGTGGTGGAAGCCAACACACTCTGGCTAGGCTTATAAATGCATTTGGGCAGATAGCCTAGTACTTGCCTATGAACCTATTGAAGGGACAGCATCCAAAAGGAAGAGACCTTCAAAAAGGTATTTAGTTGAGAAAGGTCCAGAATGGGTCTCTAGGTTCCTGCCTTTTTTTCCTGGACACCAAGAACATTCTGGAATAAACTCCCTTCCCCCTCTGAGGAGTTGGAACTTCTTGAATTGTTGCTCGAACTAACAGGCTCTAAAGCACCTCTGGAAAAAGTGCAATTGTTCCTGTGGAGGCTGAAG
Source organism: Protopterus annectens (assembly GCF_019279795.1). Classification (NCBI taxonomy): domain Eukaryota; kingdom Metazoa; phylum Chordata; order Ceratodontiformes; family Protopteridae; genus Protopterus; species Protopterus annectens. The sequence continues at coordinate 383,465,803 of NC_056749.1, forward strand.
AATGCTCAAAAAGGGGGAAGACACTTCCAAACAATGTAATAACCCTAACAAATGATGGAAATAACCCAGTAGGCTTGAGTGATGTTTGACCTAAAAGAAAGAGACAGAGGAATGTGACTGAGAACAGGGTGTGGATAGTCATACAGCACCTAGTTTATCAGAAAAAGGAGGCTTCTGAGTAGAAGTAGTTTGTGTAGCCTTAGCAGGGGGGAGCCTTTCTACCACCCTTTTTGACTTTTGGGGGGAGAGCGAGACTGTCTACGAACAAAGACAGGCATGTTAGGGTAACTCCTCTGAAACCTGAGAACAGGTGAAACAAAAATATGCTTCAACTCCTGTAAGGCCTTACCCTTTACTTGCAGGGACTTCAATAACTCCATAGCAGCACCACCAAACAAATGCTTATTATCCAGAGGAGCATCCATCAGTTTAGCCTTGATATCACCAGACAAAGGCTGAAGTTTGAGCCAGGAATACCTACAGATCCAAAAGCAGCAGGCCTAGATGAAGCATTTAATGGAATGGCAAACTACTTGGGACGACGTCCCTAGCAAGGCAAGAGGAGAGGCCATCATTCAGAATTAGGAAGATTTGAAATGGCTTGATAGGCTTGAGAGAGAAGAGCCAAAACATACCTGACCATGTGTGTCTGATAGTTAACAGCTCTAAATGCCAGGGTAGCAGAAGTATACACCTTCTTACCCAGCCTCTCCATGGTTTTGCTGACTTTAAAGGAAGCAACTTAGTTAAAGGAAACAATTTGTAGGGCTTACAGAAGCCAATGACACCACAGAAGGGTCAGAGGGACTCAAAGAAACTTGTAGTCATCAGCCACTTTATAAAACCTATCAGGTTTCTTGGGAGCAGGGAGTTGGGAATCTGGAGACTGAGAAGCAATGGAAAAAGCATCCAGCGTGGTAAAAAGAACAGGAATAACAGCATAGGGTCTAGGAGACTCAGATGCCTGAGCACAGTCCCATTGGAAAAATTCCATCATTCTGGAAATAGTGCCAAATTAAATCTCTTCAAAAGGAAATTCAGGACTGATGCACTCTTCTTCCTCAGAACCATAGTGCAATGGAGAAGGAATCAGAGGTATAAGTGACTCTTCATCAGAATCAGCATCATCATCATCAGAAGAATTCTGCTCTCTAGGCCTCTTAAAATGGGGTAAAAAACCAAGGGGGAGCAGGAAAAAAAACCTCCTGTGCAGGCTTCAAAGCCATAAGGACATTAAGAAGACCTTGAGTGAAGTTTTGTCTTTCACTCTGAGGATCTTGAGGATCTTTGGGAGCAGGAGAAATGTATTTAGTCTTTGGCTTCTTTTTAAGTTCGATGTCAGCCTTGAAAATTTTCAATGGCTCTGGCTCCTGACAACAATGTGGAATGGTAGTTGGAACCATTTCCCCCACTAAATATCTGAGGAACACCCATAGGCCTTTCGGTAATAACCAGCTGCAGTTCTTCATGTATATCCAAAGCAAACATCTGCAAGACCTCCATGTAAGTGCAGGCCTCCAAAGCAGTCATGGCAGAGGAATCCAAAAAAAGAAACTGGATGGTCCTCTGGGCTTTCACCAGCCTCAAGTGAGACATCTGGTGGAGACAGTACAGCCAACAAAAATATATATATATTTTTTGCAGATGGCTGACCCTCTGGCCAGAAAGATCCTTCGACAGTGTCTTTAGCCAACAGTTAAGTCTCTAAGTAAATCAGAAGGGAAGAAAGCCGACTGTGCAATGTCTTAGAGCCGAAAACTTGACAAATCTCACAAGATGTATAGTCATAGGAAGTGACTAAATAGAACAAACACTGCTTGTGACAACCTTTATGGGGAATCTGTCTCCTGCACCGTCATATCTCTTTCTGGATTACATGAAATCAACAACTAGAAACAAGGCAAAACAATGATTAAAAAAAAAAATATTCAAAAAACCCCAATGGGTCACATATCTGAAAGCAGTTGGTAACCAGAAGAATGAGTGTTTGGACAGATGACTGAAGATGGCATTCAGACTGGTGGCAAAGAAGTTCTGAGGATAGTACATCTGGACATCACTTTTATGCCCTACACTATGCGCAGGGAGCATATATATGTGCGATATATGGCATACCCATTACAACCTAATGGCTTTGGTATACTGGCTGGATGTCAGGCTGCCCTTGGCAGGGGGATCCTTATTGTAAAGAATACTGCAACAGTGATCTGGAAGATCATCAATAATTTACACAATATCAATTAATCACAAACATTTCTTTAACTAGTCATACAAGACTAAATGTAAATCACTACATACCAACTATAACAGGCCTGTGTAAACTCTAGGGTTACAGCCATCCATGGTATTGCATGCAACAGCTTATCGATTCCACAAAAAAATATTTCTCTTCTCTACCTTGATACACAGCATGTTGCAAACTTGTCCCACTGACTACTCTGACATGTATTAGTGCAAGAATACATCACACTTAGTAAAACAAATGATAAAAAAGACATACTTTTTTCTTTGTGATATTCTAATGGCAAGGGTTTAGAACATATCTAGCATATAGCACATATTATATTGCATTGCTTTAATGTAGGAAGGAAACACTTTCACAGTATGCCATTTTAAGTGTCGTAACATTTTTCATTTCATCGGTCTCATCTCATACCAGCTTGAATGCCTTTTTGGATACCTTCTCCACCACTCTTATTCTTAGATGTGGTTAAATTCTCTCCCCTCCTTCCCACAAACCTTTGTGGTATTTTTCCACCCTCGATTCTTTCCAGCAACTTGTTGTTCTTTTTGTTATATATGGCCTCCATAACTGCACACACTACGCTTGATATAGTCTGGCTAGATGAGAAGCTTTGCCTCTCTGCTTGAAACAGGGGCAGTGCAGTAATAACTTTGTCAAAAGTCATTGCCAAATTTACAGCAGGCAAGTTCACTTTGCTTATTTAAAATCAGTGAATTTCTGCCCTGCTGAAGTGCTGGCAGAACTGGGAAGGGCAAGAAGCAACATCTGCACTGTGCAGTTATTAACCTGCAATGGGAACAGTCATGGAGTGGGTTCTGTACTACACAAGACAGAGGAGGAGATGTTAAGCTGCTGTGGGGATTTTCTTTCTTTGTGAATGATCATGTTTTTTTTATTCACCGACTTAAAAGTAGCTGTCGCTGAATTCAGTACAGGCACACTAATTTTGGGGAAAAAAAATATTTCTACTCTTTCAAAAGCTGTTTTGCAAATGTATTTCTTAAACTGATTGTATGTCAAGTTTTCCATAAAGGAAATAGATGTCACATTCATGAAGAATGGCAAGACACAAAAGAGAGGCGAGTGAATGAGTGAACACCTGAGAAAAGCTTCTGTTTAGAAAAAAAAAATTTAGACAAAGCACATTTTCATGCAGATGACATGACATTACTAACAGACTTTGAACAAAAACTTCTACAAATGATGATGGAATGCAAAACTGAAGGCACACGGGATATACAAACAAGACAGTTGTCATGGCAGCAAATGAGGGGAATCACAAGAAGTGAAAATTGAAATAAAAGGGAAAAATCAAACAGATTAGCAACTAAAAGTACCTGGGAGAGGTGGCTGAGGGGAAGGGAAGTTTGAATAAGGAGATCATAGCTAGAATCAGGATTGCAACCAACTGGTACAGACTGTCAGGGGTAGTGCTTGACAGATGAATACCAATGATAAAAAGGTATACAACAGTAATGTAACCAGTACTTCTGTATGGTACAGAGACCCAAGTAGTGAAGGTAGAACAGTTGTGGAAACTACAAGTGATGGTGATAAAGTGCTTGAAATGGGTAGTAGAATGTATATTGTAGGAAAGATGAAATGACATCAGAGAAAAAGCCAAAGCAGTTCCAATTGGAGAGAATGTTTAAGAGATCAGATTAGTGTGCTTTGCAAACATGTGCAGGAGATCAAAAGGCAGTTTGGTTAAAACGATCTGGGTGAGACAGGAAGATGGCAAGCAGGAATGAGGATATCCAGCAAAGAGATGGATGGATTGTGGGAGAGAAGACCTGTAACAGTCTGGCACAACCCTGGAATAAGGTAGGAGAATGCCTCTGAATTAAGAGGCATGGCAAAAGTTCACATGGCACCCTGACCCATGCAGAAAAAATGGGAAAAGGGTTTTGATGTTGATGGTGACTCAGTTTGCAAAATTCATTAAAGGCTTATAAACAGACAGCAAAACAGAACTTCCTGACAAAGTCTCCATAGAGTTATTCAGAGCAAAGGAGTTTCCAAGTTACTTAACAGTACCAGATGAATTGACAAATGCAAGGAATATTTAAAAGAAACAGTAGTAGACATACAGTACCTTAATTTCTTTTTGCATACTGCTAAATTCACCACGCATTTCAGGTCTCCAGCCTTTTAATACTGATTTCACTGCCTGGATTCACAGTGGCTCATCTGTGTATCAAAAATCAAAACTTTGCCACAGTGTACAGTATTTACAAGCAACAGTAAGCTGAAAGCTATTATTTTCCCATGGTTTTTAACAAGATAAATGAGATGGAGGGAGAAAATAGATAATCTTAATAAGAAGTTCAAGTTAAATTTAAAAAATTACTTTCAACCACAGGAAAAAAAATACTGTCTAAAGTGTTTAAGCTTATACACCAGACACAGAAACCAAGTAAAACTTTAGATAATTACCAAATAAGACCTATACCTTTGGAATGAAGTACCTGCTATCACATCCTGCCACTTAGGCAAGGGCAAATGAAAAGGACATTCTAACAAAAATAGACCAAAGGAATAACTCTCAGAAAGTTCAGAAGGACAAGTAAAAGCCCAACAGACTGTCAGAGTTAAGATAATCAACATAGTACAAGATGGCAGGTATAAGACAGACACAACATCAGATCAAAAGTAAAAACTGTAAAAGATGAGACTCTATAAAATGAAATAAAGCTGCCAACATACAGAAATTATATGAATACATTTATGCACACAGATGCATAGGGCTGCTTGCCTGCAAAGGGTTAAACTTGTATAACCTGGAAATATCATTTTGCAGGAATACATTGTTAGCATAGCAGATCAAACATATCAGAACAAAGCTGAGCTTGAGCTGGCAAGATACCAAAACATTTTAACAGTGTGACCAAAAAGACAGATTAAAAAAAAAGAGAGAGAGAAAAATCTTAGAATCAGACAGGACATCTGTTCACAGTGAAAAATAAGCCAGATACAGACGTCATCTTCAGGAGTTAGAGATAAACATGTTTATAGGTTTAAGTGAATTCATCAACACAGTGCATGAACATAAAGCAATTACCACTACTGACAGACAGCCAAGTAGATATGGGTATGAATAAAAATGACTAGTGTATAAAATGTCCTGTAAAATGTCCTGTAAGAATATAAGTTCTTATCTACCTTGCTACTTTACAGCAGAAGTATTAAGTCTTACTCAAACTACAAAAGGAAACACCTATAAGAAACAGGTCAGTTTGTTTATTTATAGGATATTGTAATCCCTTTAAAGAAAATTGCATCAACAACACAGACTAGAATACATTGCTAGACATCCACTGCAAAAGTAAAAATGGAGAAGCAATCTCAGGAGTCAGCAGACTGTCTTGCTGAGTACCTTGAATTGACAGAAGTAGAAAAAAATTTAAATCATTCCCTGTTACAGAAATGAGAAGACCTGTGGCAGATTATCACACTTGAGGAAATGTGTGTGTGGAAGATTTAAGATTCCCTAGAGTTCATGCACCAAATAAAAACCATACTGTGAATATCCCACCTTACAGGTGGTAGGAACACTTTCTATAAAAACTGCCCAACGTATAAATCCAGTAATGAAAACAGGGAAGCACAAGGTAGTTTAAGTCAAATCTTTTTTATTAAAAACACACAAACAAGCAATCCAAACAGTAGTTGAAAAAACAGAATAAAGTGGAGAAATTTACCATTCCATTTATATACCTGTTTTAATCCTGTATAAAAGCATGGGAATGGTTTAAAGGAGAACTACTCCCAAAGACTCAAAAAACATGTTTATTTCATCATGACTTGGTGTTTCCTACATTTTTAACACCACTCTGGGACTATTTACAGGTTTTTAAATATTTTTATACGTAACTTCTGGAGTCTGACCACATGGGGTCTGGCATCTTGAAGTAATTCTGATTGTTTAATCTGCCTCTAGGTATCCCTAAATGTAGTTCTTGTCTATAAAAAAGTACATCACACAGGCTTGTCTCTTCCTAAAGCTCCTATCACTGCATTGATTTTACATGCATACACTGCTGTCTTTCAGTCAGTTAGTTTTAAGTAACATTTCATGCCATTCAATGACAATTTGAAACACAAAGTGCAAATGCCACAGAACAGACTTTCAAAGTGATTTTTATTAGCTGCTTCTTTTTAGAATGGCTAAACTGCAGTCTTTTGTGAAGCCAGAATTGTACTAGTTTGACTCATCTTCCATCCCCCTTCACATCTAACTTCCCTAGCTGTCAAAGTAGTAAGGGCAATTTGAGCGGTTACCTTCTGTGACTGACAGCTCACAGCAGGGGACTTGACTCGTATACTGTTTCCTTCTTCTAGCCTTTACTTTCTGTATGGGTAAGGGAAGGACCAGGCAGCTGTGACATCACAGCATGGGTGGGATTTTAGGACGGCTGTGGTGATGTCAGTTTGACGAGGAAATTGGCCAGAAAACTACCTGTGTTCAGTGGCCTTGATGACATCAGTTAACTGGAGACTTCAGCAAGTTTTTCCATGGCAGGATAAAAGTTTTTTGAAAGTGACCCCACCACAGTACAGTAAGGTACTGTTCTAGTGGTGAGAAACAGTCGATTTAAAGTATTTTAAATGCTGTATTGTTGTTTACTCACAGCAGGGACAGTAAATAGGGAGAAAAAGGACAAGGGAGTTGAGCATTCAATAACAGAATCCTATTGTTGCCCTTTAGTGGGGTAGCTCTCTTGTAAAAGACAATTAGCACGTTGTAGTAGCTAAATACCCCTTCCCCCATACACCAGTGTGATATTTGACACAGTGCTCCCCTACTTCAAGCTGTGTGATTCCAGGATATGTTAAACTATAATTTTGTTTAGTTTAATTTAAAGTAAGTAAACCAAGAAAAAAACTTGCCCGGCAACAACAGGACCCGGAATAACCACATTTTTGTTTAATAAAAGTTTAATTTATTTTAAATTGTTCTAAGTGGTTATAACGGGTCCTGTTGTTTCCGGGCAAGTTTTTTTCTTAGTTTAATTTAACATATCCTGGAATCACGCAGCTTGAAGTATGGCAGCATAGTGTCCAATATCACACTGGTGTATGGGGAAGGGGCATTTAGCTACCAAACATGATAATTGTCTTTTACAACAGAGCTACCCTAGTAAACCACTCCCATGCTTTTAAAGAGGTTTAAAGCAGGTATATAAATAGAATGGTGCATTTCTCCACTTTATTCTGTTTTTTCATCTATTTGAATCACTTGTTTGTGTGTTTTTAATAAAGAAGATTTGACTTGAACTAGCTTGTGCTTCCCTACTTTCATTAGTACATTTATACATTGAAGGTTTTTATAGAAAGCATTTCTACTACCTGTTATTAGGTGGGATAGTGACAATACGTTTTTTATTAGGTGCCTGAACTCTAAGGAACTCTAGGAAATCTTAGATCCTCCTCACAGAGAAGTTTCCTTATTATTTGTTGTTGGACTCAGTATATTTGCATACTGGTTTTGTGAGACTTCAAGGGACACCACAGAGACTGTTTTTTTTAGATTATTATTATACTTTAAGACTTAAGAGATCTGACCATTGCAGTCCACATTAGGAAAATGTATTCTTAATGTAGTAAGGCTGACCATTTCTGCTGCTTTTTCAAAAATAGCAATATAGAAAAACTGCTTTAGATGTTTTAAAAACTAGAGCACTTCCAATGAAAACATTGTGGTCCAATATATGTACTAAATAATAACAAGCATGTTGAAGAGCTATTTAAAAAATATATCAAACGGTACTAAACAGCATTCGGAATTACCTGAAGTTTATTTGGGTACAAATAAGCACCAATATTTTTGGGCCAGGTAACAGCATTTTAATTTTTTACATGTTCATTTCTCTGTTGTTGGCATTATTAATCTTACTATACCAGTGCCCTCTTTCCAGGGAAAACCAGAGGCTAGAGGAAATTTGGCCAGGATATCAATGAACTTCCTCTATTGTTATTGGCAAAAATAAATAAATAAATTGTGAATTAAAGTGTTTAAAAAATCAAGTAAAATACTAAACTATGTTGGATTGCAGATGAATATTGGACTTGGTAATTTAATAAAAGGAGACAAAATGAATTCTATAAATGAGATATCAGTTCAGGGGGATAAGGTTTTGGAGGAGGACTAGTGAAGTATATTGAGAAGAAATGTTAAAAGTAATGAGATATTAGCAAGTTACAGCAAATATTTAATTAAAGAAAAAGTTACATTTAATATATACAAGGAATTTGAGTAAAACAGGCGACATTAGAAGTGTTTATATGTTTCATAGTAATAAGTAAAAAAAATTTGCTTCATAGTAATAAGTAAAAAAAATTTGCTTCAACTATTTTTCCTGTCATTTGAGGATCTATGGTAAATCTGATAAAAACAGAGAATGATGAGAAAATAATGAAAACTGATTAAAAGTGTATTAAAAGAAAAAAACTATGACCTATTTTTCAAAATGCCTGAAGAGGGAAAAAGTAAATTTCATGAAAAATAAATAAAATTGACAAAATCAAAATAAGGTTAAGTTATAGAAGATCTGAATATTATGGTTAAAAATAGGAGAGAATAGTAGGAAGATATCATGATATGGTATCTGTACCCATAGGAAGGATTGAATGAGGAGGTTAAAAATGATTAGAGATACGTAGAAGAGACTCAGAAGATTTGTAGTGTGACAGGATATTTTATGAAGGTGGGTAAGTTGCCTGTTAAAAAGAAATGTGATGAATGTAAGATTATGTTATTATTGTTGAAAAAAAAGGAAGCATCAAGACATTTTTTTAGAATGTGGGTGGGTCCACAAGGTATGAATGTACATACATGAAAGGGATTTGTTATATAGGAAAACACATTCATTTGAATATGATATTCTTTTGGATATTATGGAAATAAAATTAAAGATGAGATTAAGTTTATAGCTACAGCAGATGAATTAATACTTAATAAAAATGGGTACTGGCTAATGTATTAAGGCAAATTATAATGAGGTTATGGCAAAAACAGTGGAACTCAAAGAAAACAGAATATTAAGTTTTGTATTGGTTGCTGGAATGAGTTAAAGTGCACTGCATATGCAAATATGAATTTTTTTTTTAAGTTTTTAGATAAGATCCCTACTGTTTTTAATAAGTGCCCTGGGATCTTCTACATCTATAAGCTTCCACTAACTTAGGCAGATGACACCCTCAGGACATCTCAACTGAAGGATGCCACACTGAGGGACATCTCCTTTTAAAGATGCCACACTCAAGACTTCTCACCTGAAGGATGCAACCCTCTGGAGTGGAGCACTCCCTAATGCTACACTGCAGTGTCAAGTAATACAAAAGGAGTCCAAACACTTTACTTGACTGCAGACTTTTGATTTTCCAGAATAAAAGGCAAGTATGCCACCTTCTGAGCCTCTGATGGTTTTCTTTTTTTGCAATTTGATTTTTATTAGCATTTTTTTTGAAATACACAAACAGTTTTGATTACAGATCACATAAAACAAATAAGCACAACACGAGTAATTGGGTATAATTAGTAATACCTGCTTGGCTACAAGTACAAGCAGTCCAGTATTACAAGAGAAAGTATTAGCGTTCACTATGCAAGTGCTTAAGAGTTTAACATAGAATAGTGAGAGGCAGTAAGTTTAAATACAGGTATTTAATATTTAATTATAAGGATGTGTAACCATGCATCTAAGACCTATTTGCTTTAACTATATACATTATATACACATGGCTGTCTCTAAGTGAGAGGATGTTAGTATAAGGAGGTTAGTTGTTAGTGCATACACAAGGGTAAGAGAAAGTGTGGTAATAAGGTTTCTATTGTGATCTTTCAGGGGTTAGAGCGAAGGTAAAGATTTAAGATGAGAAGTGTCTGACCCAGGGTTAATACAGCAATGGAGGTAGGGGTATTAGAAGAGAGAAAAGTAAAGATCAGCCCAAAAGAGTAAGAAGGGAGGAGAAAGATAGACCTAGGAATTATATTTTTTTAGAACTTCTATAAGGTTATTCTAATATTTTTGAAAATAATTTATTTTCTTTTTGCTAGTAGTCTTCAGTTTGCTTGCCAATACATACTGAACAGCCATTGACTGGAAGCGTTTCCAAGAAATTTTTGATCTGTCTAACCAGTTTAATATAATGTAAGTTTTGAGTTGCACACAGAGTGTCACAATAATATGTTTAGTTTCAGACTTAAAGGAACCAGGGAATATATTTAAAATCGCCATTTCCCAGGATAAGGTTGACTTCATGTACCCCATTTTCTCAAGATGTGCTCTTAGGGAGCACCACAGTTTGTACACATTTTTACAGGATCAAAATATATGGAGTGTATCTGCCACTGAGTTGGGGCAGGTTGGGCAAAAAGGTGAGGTGTTTGGGTTAATTTTATTTAGGAATGATGGCATGTAATAGGCGTTATTTTTTATCATGAGATGGGTATATATCCATTTTTTGAAGGGGGTTAATTTTATTGTTGTGACAATTGCATCTAGTTTTTTGGCTAAGTGTTATTTCCTTGTTTTGTCTATCCCAATACTTGGAGAATAGTATACGGTCTTGGTGTTTTATTTTTGTTATTAGTCTACAGACATTTGAGAGCATTTTAGACCTTAAAAGAAGTTGGGTTATTAGTGTCTGGTACAGCTGAAATTCTGAGGGGAGAACTGTAATCTTGTCTGTAACCAGAGATATTAGGTATAGTATTTGTTTAATGATTATATCGTATTTTTTATTGGCTGCTAATGAAGTTACGATGGCTTCAAATGGTAAGTCTTTAATTATATAGAAGTCCCAAACTGTGGAGTTCTTGATAAGAGAGTAACTATCGAGATTTAACATGTTGTTACTCAGTTTGAAGTTGGGATTTAAATGGACTGGTTGGGCTATCGTTAGGGAGTGTTGCAAACTGAGAGATGTTATCAGGTTTTGAAATCCAATGATATTTTTTATTAATGTAGGGTGAATTTTATATTCTTTGAGAGTTTAAGGGTTAAGAATGATAGATGCTCTAGGGTTGATATTGGATGCACTTATGTGTGCATTGTAAATTTTTATCCATAAGGTATTCCAGTCATTTTTTGAAGGCTGGTAGTTAGCTATGTGCACAATACGACTGGTGTTTATTATATGATAGTATGTTAGAAAATCCAGAAGGGCCAGTCCCCCTTTTTCTTTGGGAAGTGTTAGTTTAGTGTAACAAATTCTGACATGTTTAGGGTACCAAATACATTTCCCCAATGTAGTATTCATTTTCGAAAAGAAAAGTGTTTGGGATATTTTGATTAAGGGCAAAGAAGTGGAAAAGAATTTTGGGGAGAATATTCATTTTTATAATAGCTGCTTTTGAGAGGAGAGACAGGTTTAGATTCTTCCATCTTGTGAGGTCTTCCATGACTTTAGACCATGTTTTGTACAGATTGGTATTAATTAGCTCTTGTTGGGGATGGGTAAATATTATACCCAAATATTTAAGTGAGTAATTAACTTTGATCTTTGTTTCTGGTATAAAAAATTATTTGTGACCGAGAGGGTTTAGGGGGAAGATTATTGATTTGTTAGGAATGATGGTGTAATTTGAGATTTGTGAAAATTTGTCTATAGAGCTTAGGACTTTTTCTAGTTCAGTTGAGGGGAGTTCCAAGTAAATATTTAAGTCGTCCGCAAAAGAGGTGTTATTTCACTGGTATTTTGTATAAGTAGACTGAGCGGTGAAATGTTTTTTGACTTAATTTTAACAATAGTACTTGAAGATAGATATTGAATAAGTAAGATGATAGTGGACATCCCTGTCTTGTACCATTTATTATTTGAATTGGTTTGGAGTTGTTTTGTTTATGTTTAGAGTAGTAGAGGCCTTGATATAAAGGGTTGCAGCCATTTTGATGAATTCATCAGGAATGGAGAAGCATTTCATGATTTTAAAGTGAAAGTTCAAATTTACCCTGTCAAAAGCTTTTTGGGCATCAACAGAGAGTGCATATTTGGGAGATTTGTCATGCTTTGTCATATAGGTTATGGCTTCAGTGGATAGAGTGTTATCCCAAACATGCCTATTGTTCATGAAACCCAGTTGGTAAGGAGATAAAATAAGCGGTAATATGTTTTTTAGTCTATTTGCAAGAATAGAAAACAGAATCTTTATGTCAAGGTTAATTAAAGCAACTGGGCGATAGTCATTTGTGGTGAAGGTATTGTCGACTGATTTTTGTATAAAAGTGGTCTTGGAAGTACTAATATATAAATCAGATATACCAAACTGGATTATGTGGTTATAAACCTTAAGTAGAATGGGGGCTAGTACCTGATTAAAAGATTTGTAGAATTCTGACACATAGCCGTCTGGGCCTGGGGCTTTACCTGGTTTCAGTTTGTTAATGGCCAACGATATTTCATTCTTGGTTATGGGTGCCGTAAGTAAATTCGTGTGAGTGTCACTTATTGTTGGAAATTGTAATTCATTTAGGAAAATATCATTTAAGCTTTCTGAATCAAGTGCTTGGGATCCATAAATTTCCTCGCACACTTCTTGAAATACATGTATGATTTCTTTATCTGTGAAGAAAGAATGACCCTTATAGTTAATTTGTTTTATTGTGGTAGGAGGGGGTTTGACATTTATTATCCTTGCCAGGATCTTGGAAGGGGTTTGTACCCATTCAGCATACCTATGAATAAGTCTAGACTCCATAAGAGAGTATTGATTTAGGTGTAATTCGCGAAGCTGTTTTTGAATGGTGATCATCTGTTTTTCAATGTCTAAAGAAAACTTAGTTTTCAGCTCCAATTCTAGTTTTCTTAGTTCTGTTTCTAGTGCTAAAGTACGTGATTTAGATTGTTTTTTAATTAGAGAGGCTTTAGGATAAGGGTACCTCTTAAAGTAGTTTTAGCTGTTGCCCATTGTACGTCTAGGGGTATATCGGATTTTTCAAAGGAGGTAGTTGTCTGTGACAGGAAATCTTGAATTTCTTGATGGAGTCATGTTGTTCAAGAGATTTGGATTAAAGGACCAGTTTGAAAGGATGCAGTTCTCATGGTTAGGTTTGAAGATATTTAAGCGAAGGTTTATTTTGTTAGTTTTACAGGCACTGTCCAGTTGGTCATGTTCCAGTCTCTGCTGAGGATCATTAGATGTTTATGGAATTTTTCAATGAGTAAATATATTTCATATAGGAATGAGGAATGGTGTAAACAAGATCCACAGACATTTAATATAAGTTTTTCTCTTTTGTAGGACAGGATGGAACATGTTAGGTAGCACCATCTGCCTTCTGAGTCCCAGCCAGTGGTTTTTATTGATCCTTTGAAAGATTGTTTGATAATTATTGCTACCCCTTTGGAGGTCATAATATTCCCCGCAGCTATTATTTGTTTTATCCATTTCTTTCTAGCATCATTAACACATTGATCCTTTGTCTTGTGCATTTCTTGGATAAGAGTAATTTCAAAAGGAGATTTTTGAATTAAGTGTAGTACTAGGTTCTTTTTTCTTTTATTTTGTGAGCCTTTTATATTCCATGAATCTATCAATACCATTTAGACAAATAATTAGTGAGATGATAGAGTCAGGCCCTTATTGCTAAGGTTAGAAAAATTTACATATAGAAGGGTTGTTAGCTTGTATAGAAATAAGTAACAGGATTGATAGCAGATAATATTATTTTTTTTAGTTAAGGTAAGTTTATAACAATAGCATGGTATAGTGACAGCCACCTCTCTCAGACCACTCCCTGTGCTTAACCACATTCTACTTTTATCTGAAAGAGATAAGAAGAAACTATTTACATAACTATTTTACAAAAAATTCCCAACATTACAAAATCCAACTTACAATACACTCTCAGACTTCCTGCTCTAAAATAACAGTAATTAATTGACTGTCTAGGTTATAATGAAAACCAGCACATGTAAATGGCTCAGACAACCTATCCTTCTACAAATGGGCATTTAGAGTAGTGCTTTTTAATATGATTGTGTGGAATTGGCCCATAGTAGTGCCACACATTAAGAATCGAGCAATAATTATGCATCCCAATTATCGTTTCAAAACAATAATATATGGTACGTTTGGCATCTGGAAGTGCTATGCCTTTTCCTGAAAACCACTCCCCCACCATTACATTTTGTGTCACAATATATGATAGGCAGCAGCATACACCCATCTCCCTCCCATATATTTGCTTTGCCAAAATACACAGCCTCAGTATTGGCCTCACAACAATCAGACCCCAGAGTGCTATTTCACCTGTGTTATCCCTCGCCTCCCAGACCTGAGTTATATAGATAAATGCACAAATAAGCACCCATATGTGGATATACAAAACATACACAAACATGTGGTGTTACAGATTCACCACTATGGAGCGGCTATTTAGTTGAAGACCAACCTCTATCATAATTCGTATTCGGCTGAGAATGTTCCCTGTGATGGAGGCACACCCTCTGATGCATCCAGGATTATAGGTAGGAACACCTGCAACAAAGATGTCATCTGGGTACCAAAACAATTAGCCCTTCTGACCCAACTCTAAACTAAAACCTCATATAGCTTTAATAGATCTGAACTGGATATTAGTCTCTACATACCTCTGCGAGGGTGGGCAGATTACTGCTTGTTAGATTCAGTCATCATTTTCCCACATTTTCCTCAGCTTGACCCTCCCATTCTCTAGAAAACAGTCAGAAACACTTTGCACTACATTTAAACAGTGCCATTCCCACATTTCTATGTATTGCTTGTAGTGCTTTCCCTATAACAGTGTGCCTTATATTATGTTTACAGCCATTTTTTGGCACTCATTTCTATAAGAAGAAAATGATATTACCCATATTGATTCTCATTAAATAAGCATAGTGGTATCATTTCTTATACACCATTTGGTCGGCATTTGAGTAAGCATAGGATTGCATGCAGCAACACCCAACTGAAAGCAAGTTGACTTGTTTAAAAATTGTAAGGAATGAGAAACCCCCCTCAAAATGCAGGCATAATCATTATTTTTGTTCAACAACTTCTGTCAGCTTGTACCAGTTAATATGACCTGCAGTCTATCCGGAGCAGTTTGTATGCCTGATCTTGTCATTATACAGGGCATTTACACAACAATATGCTTCTGAGTGTTTCCGGTCTGGGTCAGGCATAGTTAATTTTCTGGTTCAAAGGCTTGCTCCTGAGTCAGGGGCATTAAAAGATTGTGTATAGTTGAAGAACATTGTTTGGGTTTCATAAGTATTTTTTCCCTTTCCCTTCGATCTCCTTTCTGCTCCAACTCGCAGAACTAACCATTCGAGTCTAGGGGAACTACCCACTTGCCCAGAAGGACAACGGCCGAAAAAAAAAAAAAAAAAAAACACTTACATAGCATTTTGAAGCTTTGTAAAAAATCCTTTTCTTTCCTTTCAGCAACTGGATATTGCTCTTTCCTGTTCAGAGAATTCAGACAGGTAGGCAGAAGTCTCATTTTGGTGACGGTGCACACTCATCGCAGAGCAAGCTGGCACAACAGAGAATCAAGTAGGTTCCTGTAGGTGATATTTACTAGTTGCACTTGCAGGTCATAGGTCGCTGGATTACTAGAGTCAACTGCTTTTCTTTTTTCCCCTTGGCCTACCATTTGAACGTTGAGACGGTGAGTTGATTTTGGCCAAGAGAAATGGAGTAAGAGCGAAAAGGAGATCAAAAAAGTACCTTGTTCAGAACGAGCAGTTGGGGGTTGATTATGTGGTTGCTATTACAGCCCTTCATAGATAGAGCAGCATCCTGAGGCTCAGAGACATGTGAGAGCGATTATTTTTATTAAGATCTAACTGGTTGTTTAATCTGATGTTTAGAAAGAAGGACACATAAGCATTCTTGTTTTATGCTTAGTAGGAGGTTGCTGGAGTTTCACCAAATGCTTTTTGGAATGCAGATTTCTTGAAGGTTTTTTATAGAGTGTGTAACATTTTTATGCTGGAAAGAAAGGGTAGCTGGATATTTCATCTGAAATTTTATGTTCTTGTTTATTAGGAACTTGCAGAAGGATGAGAGGGTTTGCCTTGCTTGTTTTATAGGGAGCGGTAAGTCTTGGGCAATTGTAATTTTTGAACCCTTCCACATAATGAACTTCTTTTTTTTTGCAGCTTGCAAGATTAATTGAGCATGCAAGGCATTCAGTAACCTTATGTAGATTTGTCTAGGTGTATCCGGAACTTGTGATTTTCTCAGAGCCCTATGCATTCTTTCAATTGTGAATGTTTGTGCAAGGTCTTTGTTTTCCATAAAGAGACCAAATACTTCCTCTGCAATGGTGAGCAGTTGTGGTTGTTCAAACATCTCAGGTATGCCTCTAATCAGCACATTGTTATGCCTTGCTCTAGCCTCCAGATCAATTATTTTTTGCTGCATGTCTTTTATAGAGGATTCATTAGTAGAAGTAGATTTTTGAAGTTCCTGTATTTTAATTTCATTGTCCATTATTTTTGCTTCGTTTTGGTCCAGCCTTGTAATAATTTGTTCCAGAATGTTACCAAAAAGGGATAGTTTGGAAGACAATGTTTGAATTTTAGACTGGAGTGGAGTTAGTGCTGCCTTAAGATCCTCCATTGTGAAGGAGTGCTCAACTTTATTTTTCTGGGCCTGCTTAGAAGCATCAGGCTGTGATTTGCTTGTTTTTTGCCTTTTTGTGGATGCTTCTTTCTCTGGAGACATAATTAGTGACAGTCTAGTTTTCGAGGATTGGGCTTCCATTTGTTCCATCTTGATAAGATTTTCATTTTTTCCCTTTTGTTTTCTTCCTTTATTTGCTTGTGGTTTTGTAAGGTCTTTGCAGTGCTGTCCGGCCTAAGCACATGTGGCTGTATGTGCTACTGCACCCTTGCTGAAAGAAGAGGTAGATCAGCCTTTCTGAGTCTTAAATCCAGAAAATGTTTTGGAAAGTAAGTATACTTTAATTAGCTTTGTTTCATAAAATCCTTTTTCAGTTTTTGATGCAGCAGCAGCAGGTGATTTTAATGGATTGTCTGGTAATAGTAAGAGCACACAGAAGTCAGCGTTTCCTAGTCAGCGGCCATTTTAGAATCCAGGTTTTCTGAATGTGTAAGTGTTTCATTATGTTTGTTTCATTGAGAGCTGATAACCTGTGGCCAAGCTGTCAAGAACTTAGATCACTGGCAGCTCAGTCTAATCAAAGACCATAAACACTAAACAAGCAAAAATAGTGCTTTTGGTATGTATGGAGGTACATCCTCTTTCATCTCCCAGTTTGAGTAACACCTCCCCCAGCTGTTCAACATTAGAATAAGCAGAAGTGCTTGTTTTAATACAATTTTACTTTTCAACTGCACTCCGTCACCTGACTTTGCAATAATGTCAGCACATCTGTTAGATTAAACCTGAAGAAAATAATTGTTGACGTGCTGCCCGTTTGCTTAAACATGAACAATTAATCTCAGCAAAAATGTGGTGAATTTAATCAACACTTTCCCCTCTAGCTATCCAACAGTAGAACCAATTTGTGGAATGTGCCTTATTATTGAAAAGGTGGACCAGGAAAAGTCACTTCCTTGTAACCTTATAAATGTAAGCATTATTTTTGTACAGGTGTGAATGGTAATGATCAATATTAATGACAGGTATATAGTGACAAGGCATCATCTTCCTCTAAAATGCTTTTACGCCGATAGCAAACACATGATCTTGCCACATGATGCCACTGGATATAACCTCATCTCTCATCTATACTATGTCAATAACCTCTCTAATGTGCCAAGGTGGCCATAGCCACATCCTTCTAGAAACTGAAAAAATGGCTGACATATCTAAAGATGACAGCCTCTTAAGTTGTGGAAACACAAGATTGAAAATGTTTGACTGTTAATGCTGTAAATAAGTGTAGCTACGGAAAAGTGCACATTTGAAATCTTCAGGATAACACAAAAGCTCACAAACTGTGTTTGAAGTGTTGTAAGACTGGTGGGGTGAAACTCTTCTTATAAGAAGGCAGAGCCAAAAGCTATCAACAATTGTGCAACACATTTTAAAGTTTCATGTCATAAATTATTTAGTGAAAATTGGCGATTACGAAGGAGAAATGAAAGACAGTAGACTGTCTAAGATTGTTTTTTTTTTTTCATTTTTAGCAAATCTGGAGTGATCTAATGTTAAAACATTCAGTAGCTAACCAACTACTGTCTATGTAGGCTCATCTGCATTAGGTTACTTTGACTTACTTTGTAAATTCTTGACTGGTTACATATTGCAAGCAAAATAGCTGTGGGCTCATGGTAGTTTTAAGGTCTAAGCACATTCACAAAGCCCACAAAATCAGACGGATAAGATAGTGCTACATGAATGCTAACTGGCCAATAGAAACATAGCTTTTTTAGCAGATGCCAGATAGAATTGCCACTGTGTAAGCAATGTCACAGCAAGAGATGTATAGAGGCTGTGATAATGCTGTGGTCATTCATTTGTAGTAAATAAACCTTTTGTAAATCCAGTTAAAGAAGCTGTCTTTCTTATTATATGCACAATATTTAATTGCAGGCACCAACACAGAAAATAACCACTGCTTATTACAATATTACTGCAGAGTGTCAAGCCAAAACAAGTTGCACAGTCTGCTTTAGTTGTGACTGAATATAGCAGCTTAATACATAGAATCACTTAGTCATTTACTCAGGAAGTACTGCTTAACCTGACTTTAATCACTGTTCCCAACCTTGATCTCCAATGTTAAGCTTCTAAACATCCATGCTTTTAATAATGATCCCTATTCCACAGTATGTGTAATGTTAGCACGTCACACATTTTTAAAATTTTCCTCCAACAGACTTTGCCATGTTACATGTTCCAGACAGTTGCTTAAAAAGAACTGGCCAAGTTAACAGAAGCTGCCTTGTTTCTCCTTGAAACATGGTACCTCAGAATCATTTGCTCATACTTGATTAGAAGATAAACAAGGATTGCTTGAAATTGTGGTATGCCATTTCTTAAAGTTTATGGAACCAGGGATCTGGTATTTATAAGTTTGAATGAAGGCTTGTCCCTCGGATAGAGGTAAGAAGGGGCTAGCCCCCAAAAATGAAAATAAAACTATTTTGATCAGTAGTATTACTTTGAACAGGACAGACATATATTAATCTTTAGTGATTTCTTAATTTCCAAACCAGTCACATTTTGAGGTCTAATAGCAAAAAATTGTTTTGTGTGGAAACTTGCGCATAGAGTATATAAGGAAAGAACATCTGAGAGTTTATACTTATGATGCAGCTAAGAGCAATCATTATAAACTACACTGCTCGGAGATAATTCACCAAACCCAGAGACTATAATGTGTATTAAAAATAAAGATGTATACAGTATATTGCACATTTCTGATACAACAGGTCGCTTTATTATGTTAAAATTTGATAGAAAACAAAATGTGCACGGACAGCTCTAAGCAGCAAAAAAGCAGAACATTTCCATATAAATAGTATTCAAACAAGTACAATGCACTTTTAAGACCAATATAAATATAAATTTTATCTGCTTTCTTTTATACCAGGCATTTAGGAATCTGTGTATTTTGGTTGTGAGCTCGTGGTATACTGCATAGTAAATACATTACATTTATAAGGTATTTAGTGCAACAGTGGGAGTTTAAGATATAACCACCCATATAGATACAACTAAACACTTCTGAAATCATTCTTCACAAAACT
>NC_056749.1:383490744-383503244 GCF_019279795.1 Protopterus annectens
AGCAAGTTAAATGGCATCAAAAATATACTTTGTCTATGGAGATAAACCTCTTCTGCAACAGTGAAATAACAGTTTGGAGGGACTGGCATACCTTGCAGAGGATACAGCTGCTCTGGAACAGACTCCCCATCCACATAAAATAAAGTTCATCTTTGTCCATATTCAAGAACTTAGATAATATAAAGGGACAAATGCTTGGGATAAAGGATTAAGGAACTGCCTTTGTCCATGATCTAAGGTATAATCCCACTTATTCTCATTAGGGGTGATATATAGTTGTTAACCATAGGATGGGTAAAGCCAATCCCTAACAAAATTGGACAGGTTAATTTGACTACAAAAATTGGATTGGCTGGGCTTAAATGGCCTTCAAATGCAGCTAGCCTAGTACTTGCCTATAAAGAAGGAACCTTTATATTATACAAAAGCATGTACAATGCGATCAGGTGCAACTAATTACAATGTGCAAATGAAAAAAATAATGAAAATGAAACACAAACATGAAAAATATTAGTGGGGTATGAGACATCCAATAAATTAAGACATTAGTCGTGGTTAGTTGTAGCCATATGAACAAAAAATAACAGACCTTCCTGGCTGTGTTCAAATGAACAACAAACTGAACTAAAAAAAATGAACATTAAGAAAATATAAGCATACCAGACCAAAAAAAAGACATTTTTAGCACTTCTGAAGAAGTTCCATTTCCGTTCAAGGAATGAAAGAGCTCTTTTGTCTGGTTCACTTACATTTCCTTGCTGTTCATTTTTTTAGTTCAGTTGTTTAAACATATGTTGTAAATAAGGTAATTCAGGTAGTTGAAGCACGAGTGACTGACAACTGTTTACAATATGAAAATAAAATGAAAAAATAATGCAATAAAAAAGAATTATGAAAAGTTAGTATATTGTCAGATACACATTTACATAAAATAGTGGTGATGGTTAGTTGGGAACAATATTTTAACATAAGTTAGGAAATGTCAAACACACACATTTACAAGCAAGCAATAATGCTTGACAGAGTGTGTGCTAATGTGAAATTAATGCCCGCCCAGGGGTGTTATGTTACCTATTGGACACGGTGAAGTTTTTAACCTTTTGTGATCCTTGCAAGCATATAAGATAAGTTATCTTATATCAACATACAAGATGCATGAATTTATAGAATAGGGTAGGAGATACTACAGTCTGAGGTATACGACAGCTATTGTGTCATGTATGAGATGGGTACGTCACAACCAACTGAACAGTGGTGCAGTTTAAGTGAAAATACCAAATAAAAATTTCAGGAAATGACAATACACCTATTAATAATATACATGCAGAACATACAAAAACTATGCTGGGACGCAACCAAATAACAAACACCATCACTCCTCCTCTGTTAGCAAAGCTTAGAAATATTCTCTAATGCGAGTCCTACAGGGGATGGGGTCAGGTCGGGTGTGGGGGTAAAAAACTCTCTACATGTGTAGGTGAATCAGACTTTTGAATTCAACACTAACATTTCAGCATTCTAACATTTCAACGGTGAACATTCAATATTATGACTTCAGTATACTGCTTTTCAGAAACCAACAAACTCAAGGTAGTCGCAATGAATCCAAACAAATAACAGTATATTTATAAAGTATTAATAAATGGTTGTCAATAAAATATAAATGAAACATTAATAAAGTGTTTTAGCTTTGATGCATCCATCTTTAAAGCACTGCTAATACAAATAGTGTATTTCAAGCCAGGGGGCATATTGGCTTCTAATCTCAATTGCTACATCAGCTCATGATACTCAAGCCTTTTTGTTAATCATTTATGCATGAATTGGTGTTTTAAAGCTTTGGAGATATTTTAATTTAACATGGATTGCTATTTGCTGACTTTGGTTAAGTACTTGTGCATTTTTTTTAATATGATCCCTGTGCACTTTCGTCCCTATAAAATGTTGTAAAATTGCTTAATGGTTTGTAAAATTGCTTAATGGTTTTGTTTCCATAAATTAAATTTTGTGGTATTTATTTAGTGAGTCACTATCAGCTCTGTGTGGATTCACTGCAACTACCTTGAGTTCATTATTTTTTGGTTTGTTTTACTCAAAGTTTTCTCTGGTTTTGGCACTATATTTTGTTTTTCATAAGTTGACATTCACCTGTATGAGATAGCTGTGCTGCAAGGCTATAAGATAGGTATATAATGGGTTATATGACATATCTTACAGCTGTAGGATAGAGTATGACATATAGGAAGGAGTTTGAGAAAGCTATTGTGTTGGTATGATAAAGGCTACAAAATGAGGTATGAGACAGCTATTGCATGAGGTGTAGGATACATCAGGAAGAATACTTTATAAAGTACTGACTTCATTCTTTTTTGAATGAAGCTTTATTTGCTGTTTTGATTAGAGGGTGTTTAAAGTCTTTATTTCAGATATATCCTAATTACCTTAAACAGTGCATCATCATAGAAACATTCATTAACGCCTACACTAAGTGTATACCATTCTGAGTGAATTGACAGCACAAGCTTAACTCTCACCTTCTTCCTCCAAAATTGTAATTTTCCTACTGGTTTTATTGCAACTTTAAATATCAAGGGGGATTAACAAAGGTTACCACAATGTGTATACTAAATCTAAACTTAGTCTAATCTTTGAGTGAATAGACAGCACAAAAAAATGTGGTTGGGATGTTCTTGAATACAGATCGTGTGCACTTATAGCAGGCATCCATGAATCTGGCCCATTGTTCCTTAAATATTTCATTAGTTGATTTTGTCAATTTAAGCTTTCAGAGGGGAAGTAAACTTTGATTAGCTGATGGCCATAGCCTTTTGCATAGGACTATAGGAATTTGTAAACATTAAACAATAGGTAAGAATCTAGTTGTCAAAGATGGCCAGGTAAAGTAGGCAGGAAGTTGCAATGCTATGTTTTAAAGATGCAGCTTAGAATGAACTGTGCTTTATCGTAACGTTTTCCATTTTCAGTAGATGAGACAGCTGCATATAAAAAGACTCATAAAAAGTTTAAAGTGAAGTAATGTGGACATTATCCTAGCTTTAATACTGGGGTCAAGGTAATATTTGATTTTACATAGGCTGTCCAGCATCATATTGCATTTTTGATGGTGGTATTTATTTATTGACAAAGTCTCTCATCTAGGAGAGATTTCCACATAAACATCCAAAGGTTATAAATTCCACACTTTGAATTCAATATTCAATATACCATATTAGCATTGTTTTCTGGAAATAAAACATCACTTTTATTTCAGTTTTATAAGTTATGAACCTATATAATTTAGAAACTATTACAGTAATATATAAATATAGATTTTAAAATGGGTAAGGTATATAAAACCAAATGGGACAACTGGTTAGGCTTAAAATGGTCGGGAAAGGTAATTAACCTAGTACTATCTATGAACATGTACTTTATTACCACAAAAAAGCTGTTACAGCATGGTGAATATCACCCCAAGACAAAGCCTAGATAATGGCTTTTGTTATTAAGAAGTTAGACGGCCCAATAGATGATAAGAATAAAACTATTACTTAAATCAGTTAGAAAAACTTCAAGTTTAAACTGGAAAGTTTTTATGTGGAAATATATACATAAAATGTTTGTTAACCCCTACAAAATCTCTAAGTTTAGTAAAATGACTTATTCTGCTTGCTGGAGATGGAGTAAGAATGTAATAGCTGATCTGATACACATGTTTAAAGATGGTGAAAAATGAATGTATATTGTGAAGAGATATGTTTTTAATGGGGTTATGGTCTGATAATTGTTCTTTAACTTGGTCAGTAATACTAATAAATGTTCCACTTCCTGTATCTGTAAAAGCCAAAGAGCAAAATATGCTTTAGTCTCTCTTGAAAGTTGCTAGAAAAGTTATTACAAAAAATTGGAAATCGTACTCTGCTCCTACATTCAAAACATTTTTAAATTTAACAGCAATACTAAGTAAAACTGAAAAAGAAGTTATCAGAATAAATAAATCATAGTAAGACTTTTAGTGGTTGGGATAACCTTGAAATAAATGTTGCCACTGAAATACCAAGACTCAATATATTTATTGCATAATTAAGATTACCTTACTGATTCATTGTATTTCTATCATTGCATAACAATGTGATGTTGAATTTTTTCCTGTGTATGTGTTGTAAATATGTTACATAAAATTTTTCTTAAAAGGAATAAAAAGTAAAAAAAAAGGAAATTAGCCTGATTTAGATTTGTTGTGTGTTCTAGTCTACAGAATGGCCATCTCTGCATATCGAGCAAAGGATAATGGAGTTGTTTTTGTTAGCATTTCCAAAAAATGCAAGTCTTTTAGGCACATTCTCAGATACAGGAAAATGACTTGAAATTCTTTGTCAGTTGCAATGTCATTCCTGGCTGATCACAGTGTGTTGCATGCAGATGCCCATTGTGATGTATTATATAGCTCCTTGAATAATACCTGTATTAGTTGTGAATCTGTTGAAAGATCTTCTGCATATTTCATGTTGGACATGTAGCTGTGGAACAATTTTAGACTACTGAGAGAAACAAAACAGGTACTTGAAATATATTTTAAGTCCCTTGTGACGTATGGTAACAAAGTCTTTGATAAATATAGGAAAATCTGTGATGGTGCAACTAACAAATGATTACATATGTGACCCCTGTGAAAAAACATGTTATAGGTTAATGACTCTGAATCTGCAAATGTGGGAGCCAAGTGTACTATGCATTCCAAATGTTCCAATTTGAGGTTTATAGTATTTATGACTCAGTTTTAGATTCTGCAGCACCTCCCTTTTGTGTAGCTTGCTTATATTAGCCTCTTTCCATAAATTGTTGGCTGTACCTTCAATGATGTCCATCATAATGCAGGTAAGTGAGACAGCAATAAAGATGCTCTCACCAAGCACTTAATGGTTTAATTTTCAGCAACAATCCTGTGTGTATCAATTCTCATTCTTGTCAAACTTCTTAAGGCAAAGTATAAACATGCATCAGGGAATTGATAGCTAGAAACGGGCCCAATTTGTCGGCTGTTCTTAGTGCATACAGATTACCAGCTATCCTAACTTGCATTCAACAATGCAATATGGTTTTATATCAACAAACTGTTCTGATTCTGTCCATTCTTACTAAGCTTGTATTGTTACTTGAAGCTAGAAAGTGAAGTGTGGAATAGACTCATCGTACCCCTGCACTTCCTACTGCAGGCAGCTCAATAGTGCCAAGCGAAAGCCAGACTGCAACTCGGGAGATCTGAGAAAGCCAGACTGCAACTCGGGAGATCTGAGAAAGCCAGACTGCAACTCGGGAGATCTGAGAAAGCCAGACTGCAACTCGGGAGATCTGAGAAAGCCAGACTGCAACTCGGGAGATCTGAGGTCGACTACCAGACTCAGTTCCTGAGGAGTCAGCTCTAGTGGGAATGCTTAGTGTCCTTCTGACTACTCTAAAATTGATGAAGGAAAGGAAATTCTGGCTAGACTTGAAGCCCCTGCTGGTAACTAAATGCACCAGCCCTTCTGCACAAAGTATGGGCATGTACTAACAGGTGGTGACTTTTTCCATTCACATCATGGCACTTATGTCATGGGCATGAATCAGTGGGGGGGGGGGAATAAAAACAAAAGAGCTATACAAGTATGCCCTCAACTTTTCCGCTCTATGTTCACTTGCAATTTGGCAACATTCTTCCCAGCATGCAGGGTAGCTGCTGGTATTTGATAATGTTCTTCCCAGTCTTTGGGGTAGCTGCTGGCTAAAGAGTGAGAAGGATAGCCATGATGTGCTACTTCACTAGACTGGTAAGACAGTTACCAAAAAAAAAAAAAAAAAAAGTGTTTTATATTTATTACATATAAACTACCACAATATGGAGAGACGCACATCTATGTAGTAATCTTCTCTCAGTGAAAAGAGGCTTACAAATACATAACCCAAAAATTATCCCCATTTTACATTGCATATTATTTGTTTGTATACAATGAATTCTTCAGAAGACATTACACTTCTAATGTTTCTTTATTCCAGTGCTGCAGTCAAATAGTTTTAACGAATCCCCTTCTTTCTCCAATCTGCAAATGTGAACATGGCAGGCTGTATTAAGTAACTTTCATAAGAAATTGACCTTGTATGATAGTGCCTCGTAGGGCAACATACATTAATATTCTTGTAGACAGTGCCTCATTAGTTGAATACAGCACTCCAGGTAGTGTCTCATCAATATTTGTTTTACAGAATGACTGTAGATTTCCTTGTTCTGCAGACCAAACTTTTCTCTCTGCATCACAGTTCTCTTGCAAACAGTATCTCGTGTTTTTTTTTTTTTTTTAACATTTTTCTACAAGAAAGTTGCTACAAGCATATCATGTGATAGCTGCATCATGGTTTCTCATTTTGTATGTGTTACTCGCAGAATTTCCACACTTTGTTTATACTCTGTGTTTGATTTTCTAGTCATGCTTTAATACTTTGAATTTAATGGCTTCTTTATGTTTAATTAATTATTATTTCAGCTTTGCCAGCTCTGATTTAATTAAACTTGTTCTTTCTTGGGTACTCTATTACAGGTCTTAATATTACCTGCAGAAATACATATCTTTCCATGTAGCCATTATGCAATACATACGTACATACATACATACAGATATTTCAAGCACTGGCATTAATGCCCTTCTAACTTGTCAATATACCAAAATACTTGTTCCCATAAGTGTTCAGGTTGTTCCTAAAAAAATACCTCAACTAGTACTTGCTTTAATGTAATTCAGTAGTCTGCTCAATGCATCAGCTACCCTCTCAGAGAGCCAGTTAGTATACTCCTCTTTCCTATAGAATCTTCTGCATAGGTTTTCTGATGATGATTCTCTAGTACTTTTTGATAAGCCCAAACATAACCAGAGATGGTTGTCTCCAAATGTCCTATATACCTAAAGATGTCCTCTTAGATAACATAAGAGACACTGTGTAAGTTCAGATATTTTATAGTCTTTCGTAAGAATTCAGATTTTCACATCCATGAATGCCCTTGGTAGATTTCTGCTGTACTCTTTCCAGTTTACTCATGCCGGTTTTCTTATAAGGTTTCCATATTGTTATGCTATACTCAAGTTTGGGTCTAAATTAACTAACAATGACTTCATCGTTGCTGTTTTCCTAGACTTTATAAATCTTTCTATACAACATATAGTTATAAAACAAACTGGTTGATATGATTAGAAAAATTCAAAGCTAGATCTACACATATACCCAGGTCCTTAAATGAATCTACAGTTTCAATCATTGCGTGATGTATTAAATATTCGCCTTTCAATTTGTGTGACCCAAATCTTATATACTTAGTTTTTGATGCATTTATCAATATATTATTCTCCTGTGCTCAAGTGGTCAATTTAGTCAAGCTATTTTGCAGACATGCCTTATCTGTAACACATGCAGCCAGTTTACTCAATTTCAGGTCATCTACATAAAGACTGTAGAATGCCTCAGATGAAAAAGTTTGGTCTGAAAGATACAAGATACAATCCAAACAAGTGTGGGCCTAGGACAGAGCCCTGTGGGACACCCCGACTATAACCAAGGATTTCACCTATTTGCTGTATGATACTTGTCATGTCCTATTTGTAAGCCATGCAGCCATCCATCTTATCAAGAGTGCATCAATACCTGGTTGTTCTAATTTATTGATCAGTGTTTTGTATATCTTCTTCTTCTTTCATCTGTTCCCGTTAAGGATCCCCACAATGGATCATCTGTTTCCATTTTTTACTTTCCTCTGCATCTTGCTCTATCACACCAACCACATGCATGTCCTCTTTCAACACATCCATAAACCTTATTTTAGGCTGCCTTCTTTTCCTTTTACCTGGCAGCTCCATCCTTTGCATCCTTTTCCCAATATACCCAGCATCCCTCCTCAGCACGTGTCCAAACCAACACAGTCTTGCCTCTCTGGATTTGTCTCCAAACTGTCCAACCTGAGATGACCCTCTAATATACTGATTCCTAATCCTGTCCATCCTCATCACACCCAGTGCAAATCTTAACATCTTTAACTGTGCTACCTCCAGCTCTGACTCCTGCCTTTTTGTCAATGTCACTGTCTCCAACCCATATAGCATAGCTGGTCTCACTAACCTCTTGCAGGCCTTCCCATTCATTCTTACTGGTACCAGTCTGTCACAAATCACTCCTGACACTCTTCTCCACCCTGCCTGTACTCTCTTCTTCACTTCCCTTCTACACTCACTATTACTCTGAATTGTTGATCCCAAGTATTTATATTCATCCACCTTTGCCACCTCTACTCCCTGCATCCTCACCATTCCTCTATCCTCTCTCTCATTCACACACATATATTCTGTCTTAGTCCTGCTGACCTCCATTCCTCTTCTCTCTAGAGCATATCTCCACCTCTCCAGGGTCTCCTCAAAATGTTCCCTACTCTCACTACAGATCACAATGTCATCTGCAAACATCATAGTCCATGGGGACTCCTATCTGATCTCATCTGTCAACCTGTCCATTATCAGTGCAAATAAGAAAGGGCTCAGAGTTGATCCTTGATGTAATCCCACCTCCACCTTAAATGCATCTGTCACACATATCCTGTACCACTCTTACATACTTTTCTGTCACTACTGACTTCCTCATACAATGCCATAACTCCTCTCTAGGCACCCTGTCATATGTTTTCTCTAAGTCGACAAAGACACAATGCAACTCCTTCTGACTTTCTCTATACTTTTCCATTAACACCCTCTGAACAAACTTTGCATCCGTAGTGCTCTTTCCTACCATGAAATCATACTGGTGCTCACTAATCACTTTGCTTCTTAACCCAGCTTCCACTACTCTTTCCCATAACTTCATGCTGTGACTGATCAATTTTATCCCTCTGTAATTACTACAGCTCTGCAAATCACCCTCATTCTTAAAAATTGGTACAAAGACACTTTCTCCATTCCTCAGGCATCCTCTCACTTTCCAAGATTTCATTAAATCATTAAATCATTAAATCATTGCCAAACTACCTAAGACTCTCAACTTCACGCACCCAATTCAAAAACAACCTAAAAGAATATCTCATATCCCAATGGATATGTCCTTGCCGCCCACCGGACTAACATCATAGCTCATACCCTACTAGCCTTACTTCCTCCTAGCACGTTCTTCATTTTAGAACTCTATAACCTCTCACTTCAAATCACAATTGAAATTATTTACCCTTATCTTGTCTATGTACACCCCAAAGGAAACTAATTCCATGCTTAAATTACAGCATGTACTTTAATCAATATTTTGTATCACTATTTCTGTGTCTATTTTCTAACATGTATAAATTTTTTGTCTGTTTGATTGTTTGATTGGAGCTTTTCTCCTCGGGCCTCTACTGAAAATGGACATGTATCCAGCTAGACTAGCCCGGTTAACAAATGTAAAATAAATAAATAAAATAATTAAACAATCTAGTTAAAAACTCCACTGCTATTTCACCTAAACACTTCCATGCTTCCACAGGTATTTAATCTGGACCATCAGCCTTTCCATTCTTCATCCTCTTCGTAGCTGTTCTTACTTCCTCCTTGCTAATCCGCTGCACTTCCTGATTCACTATCCCCACATCATTCAACCTGCTCTCTCTCATTCTCTTCATTCATCAGCCCTCAAAGTACTCTTTGCAGTGTGTTCTGTATGACCCTGTCAAATGCTGAAGTTAAATCTATATAAATTACATAACAGCACAACTTTTCATTCACAGCTGTTATCATATTGTTATATATAATTGTGTAATGTCACTGGAAGAGAAATACAAATATCTGTTACAGCACTAACCCCACACTGGAGCACTAGTAATTCCTCTCTGTGCACTGCAAGCATTGTTTGGTACTAATCTCTGAGCTGTTTCTCTGTTATCTGCTGTCTAATCAGCTCATTATCCAGTCTAGCTTTCAGCCACTCATTTGGAAGGTAGCACTATTCAGCTCTGTTACTGCACTTTGCTATAGGTCTTCAAAAAGCCCAGATAAGCCATATCCAAAACTGATGCCTAACTTGATTGTTTTTGTCCAAGGCTGAGGAAGTCTAGCAAGTTAGTTTGACAGGATTGGAAATCCATGAATTATTGAAGTTGGTATTGTTTAATTATGTGGACAAATCTTGTTAAATAATGCATATTCTCAGCAACTATTATAGTCAATTGAAATTACACAAGGACATTAAAAAATCAGAATCTTCAGGAAAGTCCTACTGCTATACAGCAGTGGTCCCCAACTACTGGGCTGTGGATTATTTGGAACCAGGCTTTCAGGCACGGAGTGAAACGAAAAAGTGAATTTGTTTATGTATGTGTATGAGTGTGTTTGTGTCTCTGTCTGCATGTGTGAGTTAATGCGTACAAGAAAGCAGAATGTGTGCGCATGTGAAAGAAGAAAAGACTGTGCGTATGACAGAGTGAGCAGTGAGATTGATGGAGCCGTTATTTTACACTCGCTAAGCAGCGTTTTTGCTGTAACGAGTGTAAAATAAAAGTCAAGGGAACCGAAAAAAAAGTGTGTGTGTGTGTTTCTGTCTACATGTGTGAGTGAATGTGTGCATGAAAGCAAGAGACTGCGTGTACGTGAGACTTGAGGGGTATGCTGGACAGAGCCAAATAATAGGGACATATTACTTTTATAAACTTAGAATGTCAGTAAGGTTGCCATTAGCTTTACTTACCATTCTCGACCAGAGTAGATCAATGTTATGCTGTTAAACAGAATGTACACTTTTTTTTTTGTGCAATTATTTCAAATTTTCTTTTTATTGTACTTTGCAGCTTTTCTCACTGGGTCTTGGCTGAAAATGGACTTCTAGTCCAGTTGGGCCTCCACAGTAAAAAATGTCAAATAAATAAATAAATATTATGCACTTTATTATGTGCATGCGATGGCTGGTCCATGGAAAATTTTCTTACATGAAACCGGTCCTTGATAGAAAAAAAGGTTGGAGACCGCTGCTGTACACTATATACACATACCGGTATTCATATGACAAACAGTATATGGGTTTATAACATTCTAAGTTTTATATGGTCTAGGTCCTAATATTTGCACGTGAATTCAATATTAGAGTCGGCCTGTTATAGTGTTAGGATCTATAGCTTAAGTATGTCCAGGCATCATCTCAAACTATCCTGTGCAGTGATTTTCTGGATAACTATTTTGCAGGAGAAGCTTTATTTGATTTATAATTTTATTTTTTACCTCTGATTTTTACTGTTTGTTGGTAGAAAGAGAAAGATTGTAGGTAGGTAGGTAGGTAGGCCGGCAGGCACAGTCCAAACCTGCCAAGCAGCCCAGCTAGTTATAACTTCAGCCACAAATGCAAGTGGTTGTGACTACAAGCTAGCTGATGAAGACATACCTGGAGTCTTAGCGGCAAGGTGCATAACTGGCTCGGTAGGTAAGAAAAACTACTTTACAAAATACTTCCATTTGTACAAGTCTAGCACAGTGTATTTTTTTTTTATTTACATATTGTTTGTACGAATTTCTTCATGCAATTTCACTTAGGTTATAAGCTATTCTAATTTCTGTTAATTTTCTGATTGACTTTAGATATTTTTGCTTCTTATAAAATTCTTTACTTTGTCTGCCCCTAAGAATGGATTAATTAAAGGAGTATGCCTTAGCATGACATGCAGTGTCAGTGGCATAACACACAGCACACTCACCTTTGATGCTGGAAGACCAGAAGGCTACGGCTTCTATTCCCACTATAGGTGATTGGATTGCTGACACTGCATTTCAGCTGTAAAGACTGCCACACTCCTGAATGTGTTCTCTTCCAAATGAGACATTAAACTAAGGTTCCATCTGTGTGAGCTGGTAATAGGTGCCTTGGCTTACTTTACATCCACCTGCACTATCAAAAGAGTAGTTCCCCAATGCCCTACAAATTTTCCCCAGTAGAAGAAATTCTGCATCAGGTCTGACTTGGATAGAGGCCACAAGCCTAGTGGGAATAACCCTGCAAACAAAGGATAAATAAATTCATTAATGATTTGCAGTGTATCTATAAAAGTAAATTTGCAGTGTATCTATAAAAGTAACACAACATTGGAGTGATTTTTCTTATGTCAAAAATTGGATGGCTTTCTTACTATTAATGCTAGTAAATCTAGACTCGCTGAGGATGATCACGCTTGTGCAATTTGTACAGCTAGGAAAACTTTTTATATTATATATACACATGTGATAGACAGGGACTATGAGATTAACAATAGGGAAGTAAATATTGTGGGAAAAAATAGTCAAGGAATTGTTATGGGTAGGCTTGTATAGGCCCTGGGACCAACAGCCTAGTACCAACCTATGAACCAAGCAAAGAGCGAAAAGAACACACTCAACCCCTATTAAACTTGATCTGTTGATGCTGCAGATGACAGCTTTACAATTTAAGATAGAAGTGCATATCAATCTGAGGATTCAGAGCATGTAGGAGAGAACAAGGAT